>NW_008796063.1:2997500-3015744 GCF_000699145.1 Aptenodytes forsteri
GGCATCAACGAGCAGCTGGAGGCGCCGCCCTGGCCGCGTTGCAGCCAGGCCCCGGCTGCTGGGGGAGCAGAGGGCGAGCTGGGAGTGACCGCCCTGGCGGGGGAAGCCAACCCCTCGGGTGCAGAAAGAGAGGTCTGATCGCAAACGATGTATTCAAAGTCTTGTAAGCTTCTGGGGTTTGCGTTTTGCAGGGGCAAGAGGGGAAATTTGTGAAGAGTACTTATTCAAACTGGTAATGTTAACCCCAACAGTCTCGTTTCAGGGGTGAGAGGTGGAGATTTACTGTGTATTGTACATTGTACAAAATTAATCCCTGTTGTCTGAGAAGAAGGGTTGAGTTTACGATTCATGTATATTAAAGTTGTGGTTATGCTAAAAGTACAGTTTATAAAGGGATGTGTATTCAAACAGAAATGTAAAGAGGCATGTTTCAAGAGAAAATGGAGGAGAAAGCAGAGGAGGCACATGGAAAGGGACATGGTTGGAGATGTAGCTTGAGAGGTGCTCCCTGCCAGAGGAGGTATGACTGAGGGACTGTGGCCTGTGGGTGGGTTGCCCACACCGGTGCACACAGGCAGCCCTGCAAGACTGTGGCCCACAGACAGCCCATGCTGGAACAGAGGAGCAGTAAGAAACAAAGAGCCATGGGGAAAAAGAAGCAGCAGCAAGGACTGGCAAAAGGAAACAGTTAGCAATCATAACGTCCTCCACTGTGTGCTGCTAAAATAAGGAAAGCTGAGGCTAGGAGGGGAGAGAGGAGAGATAGGTGTTGGGCTAAGTTGAGCCTGGGGAAGGGGCAGTGGGGAAGGTGTTCCCTAAGTGTTTGTTTAACTATTTGAGTATTGAGGGGACAATATTAAGACAAACATTAATTAAAAGCTTATATTAATTGGCAATAGATAAATTAAGTGAACCTCCCTGAGTAAAGACTGTGTTGACTGCAATGCTGGGACAGGCGAAGAGTAAGGACAAATTATCTTTCCTCTTCCCTACTTTCCTAGAGGCGTCTAAAACACTCTTGTCAATTTTTCTGTCTCCGTGCAGGTGAAACAATAAATTCACAACAGTCTTCCAGGCAGGTAGCCAGTAGTCATCACTATGATTTTCCCAATAAAAAATAAGACCTTTTCAACAAATATGAAAATTTACTTTTGAAATAAAATATGCCTTTCTGTCAGGGAATGTTTATTTTATGGAATAATAGGCTAGCTCTTTGATGTTCAAGAGAGGTACTTAATTCTCGCAATTTCAGTATGTACTTTGAAACTGACTTCTTATCTGTGATATTTTGGCAACTTTTTTTTTAATTTTTCTTTTACTGAAAACAAATCTAGTTTGTCATGAAGACTTCCTTATATTTAGCAGAACTGTGTTTTCCCGGTTATGCTCAGGTGAATTTATAGAAGAGTTACCAAAGTGTGAATACGAAATACACTCACATGCCTACTTTAGGAATAGCATACTGATAACTCTTGAGGAGAAAGCCTTTCCTGTGAATGTAGTCAGAAAAATCAACTTTATGTACTTGTATTTATGTGCTGCAGAAGTCTGTTTCTTATGTGTCTTCTGAATACCATGTCTAGCTTAGTGACAGAAGCACGTTTATCTTCTTGTCAGTACTGCTGAGCCAATATAGTTGCAGATGGGCAAGCTGTGTTCTATTTTATCTCGTCCATCATCAGCAGAATTTCCAGATGAATTCTCACTCGAGAGTCTTTCCTCTTAGAGTTGATATTTTAAACAGAACCAAAAAAAGCTTGATTTTGAAATCTTGGCTCTTGATCTGGAAACTTTGTAAGTCTGAAAAATCATTCCTGGGCTAGGAAAATTGAATGAGCTGTGTTTGTAGCTAAAGAATCAAAAAGGGCTGTATAGGGAAGAACAGAGGCTGTATCTCATTCAGTTCTGTGTACAGAGAGAGTACGTGAAGCTACACACTGAAGATGATTTTTCATTGTCTTGGCTCAACTGAGGAGAACAGGTGACACAAGGGATTGTATGTTGTGAAGTTGATTTCCGTAGGAATAAATGAACATTTTCCAAATGCCATTTAGAGCATATTTGATTAACTAACCTATGTGTCTTCGGTACTCAGCTGCCTTGACCAAATCCCTCTGCCTGAGTTTGGTTAAGTCCTACTAAGTCCAGCTTCCCTGTTGGCACCAGGAAAACGCACATAAGCAATGCATGTGTTCTACTGTATCTGCAGCTCTGTGAACTATCAGTGGTGTAAGACAGTCTGCTTCTTTACAGGAAAAACATCTGTTTTTTTCTTTGACTCTGATACAATGAAACGGCATTGCATTAAATCAAACCGGGAAGAAGAATAGCACTTGATGCCCTACAAAAAAAGGAATCTCAAGATATGTTTTTATGGCTAGCCAGTAACTTCTGTATTAAATAAGCTGCAGTCATTAGGCAGAATAAAACTGATATACTCACTAAAGGTGGAAATGATGCCTCAGGTCCTAGTATTCCTAACAGAATTGAAGGGTGGTATTTTCAAACACTTATTCCTCAGATTTACTCAGGACCTACCTTAATCTGTAAGTGGCCTGCTGATTTCTCATGATAAAATGTCCTTTAAATTTGCTATTGCCAACCTGGCCTATTGTCAAGTACAAAGTATTCCTTGACTCACTGATATTGTAATCTTAAAAAATAACAGATGCAATGATGTGGGCTTAGCTGTCTTGACTTTAGACAGTCAAAGTGGGTATTATCGGTGTGCCAAGTGAATGAGCCTCGAAATGTCTGCACTCCTGAAGAGACAATAACCCTTTCTGGTTCGTATCCATGCCACTTAACACACTACTGAAGACTTAACCGTCATTTTTTTAAAAGTTACTTGAGCAAATGGATTAGTTTCTGCAAAGATATACACAACAAGGAATGCTTTGACTATTTAAATTAAAATCATACTCAAACATTGATTATAAGTGAATGAAGTCAAAGAGATGCAGAAGAAAGGGATGATTAAGAGTTACTAGATTATAGTTGAGAAATGCTGGAGGGAGATCTGCGTGTACTAAGCCAGGTGATAACTCACAGATCAAAAGAATTTGTGTGGCTTCCTACTCTAATTTCGTAATACAGTTAAGTGAAGGTTAACATCATTCAGTCTGTTGCTTACCAGGTTCTATGTGGACTCTTTTGCCTGCTGTGTCCTGGGATAAGGAGATGTACTTAAGTTGGAGCCTGTTTGTGTAACAATGAGGGAGATAATCAGCACAGCACTTGGCTTTGTAATATTACACCTTTTAGCTCTTCAGCCAGACATTGCTTAGGGATTGACTTCCCATGCCTGTTCTGCAAAGCACCCTCTTTTTAGCAGGCTTTTGGGTGGAAGCTTTTTCTATTTTGTAAGAAGGGTCAAGCTGGCGTGGTTAATTGTACTGATTCAGCTATCTTGATTAGCATGAGGTGTTGCAAGGGGAAGTATGGAGGAGGAGAAAAGATGATTAATTCTGTTTTGCAATAAACTCTTTATTAATATTGATGTAAAAGTTACAGACCGCTTAAAAAAAAAAAAAACAAACCAAAACAAACCAAACCTTGGGTGGAAATGTGAAAGATATAATGAGAAAGAGAGGGAATGAATTAAAGCCTGAAGAAAAAATCTTGATGAAAAATAGTAGATGAGAATGCAACATGTTTAAGACTTGCTAAATGCTCACCCGAGTCAGACACATCTCCTCAACAGAGCTGAAGGTTGTTGAATGAACACAGAGTTAATATAATACGAGTCAGTATTTTTCAGCTCAACAAATCAAGTGAGTCTTAAATGAAGTAAGCTTAAATAATTTAATCTTAGAAGACAATATGCAAATTCCATTAAGAATATATTAAGGACCTTTCTTTTTCTCTTCTGGATCTGGATAGTGTCTGTGTAGTGCCTGATCAAGTATTGCATTGTGTCTGCAGTCACAGAACTGTATCCCCATTTACCTGCATGACTGGCAAGCTACAACAGACCAACATGAAATAGAAGTATTTTGCACTTTTGAAAAAGCAATAGCAGATTTCAATGCATATTAAAGAATAAATCAACTCAAATACACCTAATCCTTCCTTACTCAGAGGAAAAGCAGAGCAGTTACATTTACCTTGCAAAATACTGTGTGTTTCTCTTATAATGAGAAATGCTGTCCCGTTCCAATTCTGAGGTATTATTTATATAATCTCTAAAAAAAATTATTTCTAACCAGAACGAAAACTTACACAGATCTACTAAGCTTATCAGAATGTAATTCAGGCTGCCAATATACTCTATTTTTTTCTACATCTTGGGTTCTGGCCTCTATGCTGAGTAGGCCAGAACTGCGTAAATCTTTGAGGTTTTTTCTTTAAATCAGTGCATTTAATATAAGAAACTAAATTATATGATATCCATTTAAATTCTGATAAAACAGAATTTTATGTTTGAAACCGAGGGAAATTTCATATAATTAAAAATCTTAACTCCGCACTGTAAATTCAAGAATTTGAGTGTTCCTTTCATGGTGCAAGGTATTCAGTGTGTCTCTGTGATCTCTGGAGTTTAGCTAATGAGCTTTCAGCAAATAAACAATAGCATGTAAAACACGAGTAAAAAATTTGGGACTGATCAAAAGATACGCTTGAACATTCCGTCTAAACAAAACATCTTCCATAAAATATTTCATTTTTTATACAATTTTATTTTGAAAGGAGGAAATGAAAGTGTTGAAATCTTTTAACATTTAATTTTTCTAAACTGATGTTTACATTTTTATTCTAAATTGATTTTCCACTTTGAAATAGACATTTTTAGTATTTTTATACAAAAATATGTAGGATAAGTGAAAGAAGTCTAAAGTTGTGGTTTTTTATTTTAAGAAAATGGTTCTGAAATTTTCTTATTCCCTCTAGAATGTCCTTTTAATGACAATTTTGAATTTTCAGATTTTTCTTTTAATTTGGGCAAAAATATTTGAAATTTTAACATTCCAGAGAGTCTTATGTTCTAGTGGAGTCTGCAAATAATTAGTTCTAACAAACAATGCTACTGTACTATGATGCAATCATCTAATGAAGTGCACTCCCATAACTCATTTGTTAATTCCCAAATACGTGTAGAATCTTTCAGGAAAAGAGCAGCTACAGACTTTTTAAAGCTGCCCATGACCATATGACACTCACCAGTTGGAAGTGAACGAGGCTTCCCATTTGATCAGGCTTTTCTTTGTAACAAGTAGAGGTTCCAGGTAAGATCTTTACTGAAGGCACTGTATATAGATATAGTAAAATAGGCTCAGGGCAGTCTACAAACCTGGTTGCTCAAATGGGCCCAAAATTCTAATTCAGTGGGGTTTTTTTAAACTATTTTGGCCTGAATCAGGAACATGGAAATAACATTTTTAATGAATGAAAATTCCCACAGCAAGTTTTGCGTTATCACACAGTCTGCGGACAATGGGAACAGTTACTGAAAATATCTCGGCATCTATCTCAGCTGGGATAGTATCTGGGTACTTCTCTGGCGGGAAGGTTGTGTTGCACCGGAGGAAAGACAGGTCAGTCAAATCTATACAGAAGAATTCATGCAGGAAGAAAGTAATACTGGAACAACTGTAGTTCAAGAAGACGTGGCTTTAGGTCAAGCAGAACTAAAGTGAAATGTTCTTGCCTGTTCCTTTGCCTGCAATGCAAATTCAGTATAAAATTTAGTGTTCTTAAGAAATTGTTCTAGTGAGAAATTTAGTAAAAAAGATCAGGGTTTTTAAGAGAAAAAGATTTAAGATAAATGTTTCAAATAGGATTCATTTTACCTGACAGTTTCCATCCAAAGGTTTGATACCTAGTCTTAGCTAGTCATCAGCATTGCCTCCAGAGTCCATGAAAGGAGATAACATCCATCAGATTGTCACCGAAAATCGGGAATAAAACTCCTTAACACCAGGTGTATTAAAGAGCAGGCATTACTTTATTCGGCCGGGTGCATGGGGGATCTCTCCTCCTAGTATGCACACTGTATGTTGCATCAACTGTCCCTTACATGATTCTGCAATATACATAATAATTTCTGGGAAAAATCATGCATATTCATTATATTTCTAGGAACTAATTATAATATTTGCATAGTCCTTCATGCATGCGTTATGAGTCTTTAGGAGCATCTTCAGGTGTCTTAGGTGGTCTCTGGAGGTCTCTCGTGGTCTCTTGTGGTCTTTGCAGGAGATGAACTTTTCTTGAACCTTTGGGCCCTTACATGGTCACAAATTGGCTCATCACTGCCATTTGCCACAGTTTTGGTTGTCCTCGTCCAGTTTCTGTTAGTACTTATCTGTCTCTCCCAGTGTGCTCGTTAGCTGTGGCCTTGTATGCGATGTACTTGTTAGCTTTGGCCTTGTATGTTTGACGCACGCTTGATTAGTCCAGCATTTTATCTTACAACTATTTACAACAAGATGACGCATCTCCATCCTCCAGTGAAGTCTAGCAGCTAGCTGCCAATGAAGGTTTGGTTATATTTCTCCCTTGCCGACTTCATGGGACCAGCATTACCTTTTGCCCAAGACAATTATTCATTGACTTTTAGTTACAATTCTGCTTGTTTGGATCCTAAACCAGCTCACCATGTCTGGTGCTAGGCAAAGCAAACAGCAGCAGCTTGTTGCCAGGGGTAGGATGGAATGTGAAGCCATGCAGTCATAATTAGATCAGCTTAGCCATACCCATGGAGATGTAGCCTGCCTTACTCTCTTAGGATCAGCTGAGAGTCTCTCCATAGACTAGAGAGTGAGTGCCTATGTAACTATCTTAGACTATACACTTAGTTTTCATCTGACTAAAGTTAATTCTTTATTCCAGTGATCTGCTGTTCACTTGACTATTTTGGATTGTTTGACCTACAAAATAAGTGTAACTTGATGTGGCATTATGTGTTATTTTCAATGTCCTTTGATACAATATTATGTATTATTGCTAGCATTCTGGAATAATTTTATAAGAATCCAAGACCTGCATCCTGTCAGAGCCATGAGGGCACTAACAGGCCTTGCTGGTCCTGACCAGAGTAATCTGGGCCTGCCCTACCACATTGCCCACAGCCCAGGACCCCATTTCAACCCAGCCTAGGGCTGTCGGTCCCTGCCCCAGTGGTGCTGCAGCAGCGCGGGTCTCTGGATCCACCGCAGTCATGCCCTGCCTAGCCATGATCTGAGCCGGTCCCGATCCACAGGCTGATGTCTCAGCCTGGCCCCATCCTGTCCCCGTCCCTGCAGCCCTTCCCAGCAGCCCTTCCCAGCCATCCTGGGGCTTAGTCTGACCCTGGTTACCCTCACTGTGTCTGATCTTGACCCCTACCTGCAGGCTGACATCCTGGCATGGCCTTGGCCTGACCCTACGGAGGTACCTGATCCCTGAGGCTGCCCCAGCGGTTCCCCAGCCTGCCCTGCTCCTTTGCAGGAGGCAGTGACATGGTCCGTGGCTGGTGAGGCCCCTGGCCTGCCAGCTGTGCTGGAGTCCTGGCTCCGTGTCCTTCAGGTAGCAGCCAGCTCGCACTGCTCCCTGACAAAATCCTTGAGTCCCTTTTTGCACAACTTATCAAAAATTGATTTACTATGATGCATGAAAAAAATCAGAGGAACTGTTCAGAAGTAACCTGGGAATTTTAAATACATAAACTGATTGTAAATGCAAATTCATTGTCCAAATAAATATCCTAATTGTAAAATAAATGAAAGAATCAAGCAACAGAGCTAAGTAGCAATTATTATCAAGACATAGGATTAGCCTGCAATTTACACTTGCATGATCTGTAGCTATCTATTGTAGTGACTTGATTTTAAACATTAATATGGAAAATTGAAATTTTTCCGTTTCATATAATACTACAAGGAGAATTGGGTCTGGATTATGCTCAAAATTAGCATTGGTTTTCTAACTGCTACACACACAAGGCCTCTATTACTGGGTTTCAGTCCACATGTGAAAAAGAATATCTGTAACCAGTATTTCAGGATGAAATCCTAACAAGCCTACAGGGGTATCAGCATCATGGGAATTCCTCACCTGTTTCGGCAGTTTCAAAAATTCTCTAGTCAGTGTTAAACATCCATACAGGTACTGCCGAGTTATTTCTGTAAATAACCATAAATGCATCATGCTGACAATAACATTTCTTAACAAATCTGTGTTTCAAAATTGGAGTTTATCAATCCCGTCTCCTATTTTTTCAGTTCAACATCCATAAAAAAAAAAAAACAATAAAAACCCCAATATCTTGCTGACTTTTAAGAAAAGAGATTATAAAGCCAAATATTTCTATTCTCTCATGTTGCCTCTTTTTCCCCTTGGCCCACAACGAATTCTAGGCCTTCAAGTGCATCTAAAACATACTGTTCATCTTCTCAAGTCAGTATTTAGACACAGGAACTCTGAAACAGTGCCAGTGATTATGTAGCCAAGTACTTAAATTTTCTGTAAGTTATTTGTTTTGGAAGACTCTATGATATGAAGACATGTTCTCAGAAACTCCATAACATTCACTGGATGTGTACTGACGGAGCAGAGTATTACTCCATTCTCTGGTAATTTCTTACCCAAATCTAAACTACAAGGAAGTTGAACATTGTTATTCAACTAATTCCATCAGTTTGGGAATTTTTTATTATACTAAACAGTGATCATCAGTTGCAATGCTTTCTAGTCAACAAATAATTTTCTAAGTTAAAAATGCTAGTAATTCTGGTTAACAGCATAAAACAGAGCTAAATTAGGAGCATTAGAATTACAGATGCTCTCATTTGCACATAATCATTGCAGATACTAACCACACTAAATTAAACAGTAATGAACCACACTAAACTCAAAATTTCTTTCAGAAATTATTTTACAGACTGACACCAAGAAAGTATTTACCCCAGTGCAGACAAAAGTAAATGGGCAGTAGTTTAAGAAATGGGGAGTGAGAAAATGTTCTTATTCTTCACTGTAGGGGAAACATTGTCTTATCAAATGAAAGAGTTTGTGGGACATATGGGCCATTGAAAAGAACTTGCAATAAGTTTATGATAAAGCCAATTCTTAGTTCAAAAATACCTTTTTTGCTTGAAAACTGGATGTTATTTAAATAATGTAATGGGTCATAATGGATCAAAATGAAACTTAACAGTCTGTATAGTAGAAATATATTCTGCATGAACAATTCATGAAAGTTTGGATAATTTTATTTTTCATCTTGATTTGGAAAAAAGGAAAATGAAATCTTATGCAGTAGGAGAGCATTTCCTGCCCACCTGTACTGAAAAATGCCTAATGGTCCAGGAGAAAAAGTACCACTGGAATCTACACCTTTAGCAAGGATGGTGCTAGTACAATGTGGAATTGGGCAACTCTACCTTGTCTTGTCAGCTGCTGTTACTGCTCAGAATGGGGGACTCTCGGTCAATAGTTGCTGCAAGAAAGATGGGATAAGGAAAGACAGTGGGAAAATTACTTACTTCTTGACTGCTGGCAAGGATGGCTAGTACAATGTGAAATTGGGCAACTCTACCTTGTCTTGTCAGCTGCTGTTACTGCTCAGAGGGGGACTCTCGGTCAATAGTTGCTGCAAGAAAGATGGGATAAGGAAAGACAGTGGGAAAAATACTTACTTCTTGACTGCTGCCTCCTGTGACAGGTACATTCCTGCTGCATAAGGAGGTTGTTTTCTGGCTAGGAACATCCAGTATTGCTTTTGTCTCTTTTGTCCAAAAGTAAATTTGAATTACCCATCCTTGGTGAGAAGGAAGTGAGCCCTGAGCCATATTTCCAAATTCTGCTGATCCTACAGCAAAAGTATCTGTAACAAGTATCTGCAGTGTGCCGTAATGCTGATAAAAGTTAGTGGACTCTTCTACAAAATAGGATATTAATTACAGAATTGGAAGTGCCTTGGAGAAATATATGCCTCCATGAAATCAAGCCGTGTGTTAGAAACTTGAAGTCAGATCACTTTGTGAACAAGTCTAGTATCAATGAAAAGAGAGCCAAGCATTCAGTTTTATCTTCAGTTATCGACAAGCAATAATGTAATGGGTCATAATGGATCAAAATGAAACTTAACAGTCTGTATAGTAGAAATATATTCTGCATGAACAATTCATGAAAGTTTGGATAATTTTATTTTTCATCTTGATTTGGAAAAAAGGAAAATGAAATCTTATGCAGTAGGAGAGCATTTCCTGCCCACCTGTACTGAAAAATGCCTAATGGTCCAGGAGAAAAAGTACCACTGGAATCTACACCTTTAGCAAGGATGGTGCTAGTACAATGTGAAATTGGGCAACTCTACCTTGTCTTGTCAGCTGCTGTTACTGCTCAGAATGGGGGACTCTCGGTCAATAGTTGCTGCAAGAAAGATGGGATAAGGAAAGACAGTGGGAAAATTACTTACTTCTTGACTGCTGCCTCCTGTGACAGGTACATTCCTGCTGCATAAGGAGGTTGTTTTCTGGCTAGGAACATCCAGTATTGCTTTTGTCTCTTTTGTCCAAAAGTAAATTTGAATTACCCATCCTTGGTGAGAAGGAAGTGAGCCCTGAGCCATATTTCCAAATTCTGCTGATCCTACAGCAAAAGTATCTGTAACAAGTATCTGCAGTGTGCCGTAATGCTGATAAAAGTTAGTGGACTCTTCTACAAAATAGGATATTAATTACAGAATTGGAAGTGCCTTGGAGAAATATATGCCTCCATGAAATCAAGCCGTGTGTTAGAAACTTGAAGTCAGATCACTTTGTGAACAAGTCTAGTATCAATGAAAAGAGAGCCAAGCATTCAGTTTTATCTTCAGTTATCGACAAGCAGGGATTGCTAATATGTGAAGTATTTCTGAGTCTTCCAATTTTTATTTGAATTTGCTGGTCCCTTGAGGAAGAAATCATTGGAGTAATGAATTACTGCTTTGTTGCTTGATTAATGCCTGTTGATCTTTTCTTAAAATGTGTTAAAAATTCAGAGGTGGTGCATTCAACCCAGGAATTCATTAGCACTAATTTATTAATGGCACATGTCCAGTTTGACCTGAAACCAACCAAATCCAAATCTGCTAGGTTTATGAGAAGGGGCAAAAGCATTGTTTCAACAGGGCTCTCCAGTTATAAAATATAGTTGCATTAAGTATTGGACAAAACCTTGTATTTCAAGGAAAAAAAAAAGTATATTTAATAAGAGCTTCCTTTTATCCTAGCTTCTGGGAGCATTTATTATAGTTGCCTTCCATTTTCCTTCTCAAAATCTTTTCTTTTTTTCTTTCAGCAAAGCATCTACCTAACATGCTTTATATGTGATATAGAAATTTTAGCTTTTCTCAGAGCAAAAATTATTGATCAAGAAAACATCTATCAATGGATTCTCAATAACTTTGCTCAAGTTTCAAATTGGCATTTTTGTGTGCCATCTTTTCAAAATTGTTTTCCTTCGTACAGTGCACAGTCTCAGATGACACAGCAACAGTGCAGCTGCGCTCTCTCTGGACAGTTACCTCTGCCTTTTCTCTATTCTCTGACTCTTGACATTATCTTTTGCTGTCTCTCCTTCTTAATGCATTCTTCCCTTTTTATTACGTTCTACTTGGCCTGTTTCTCATCCTCCTTCCACATTTGTTGATATTTCTGACTGTCTTCCTTATACTAATTTTTTTCATTTTGTGAATATTTGTGTTGTAACTTTTTCACAGATCATTTGAAACTTTAGAGATTTGTTTCCACTTTTCCCCATTTATTCTCTCTTTTCTTATTCCGAGAAATCTAAGGTAAATTTGCTATCCACTCTCCTTATTTATTCAATTTTTTTCCTTCTTTCTTCTTAATATGTTTACAAAAGTATACAGTGGGTCTTGCTGCTACTAGTCCTTGCTGTAAGTTCGTAAGTGCTGCCTTCACTATAGATTATAAAAAACAACAAAAAGATTGCCTTAAATTTTAATACGTGTATTTGTTAAAAACAACAGAACAGGACTTCTGTCCTCATGAGCTTCGGTAAAGGCAAAGAAGAGGTTTTGTTTTTCAGTAGTGTCCTAATGAAGAAATTTATATTACAGAAACAAGGGAAAGTTCTCTTGGATTCATTATTCTACTTTATTACTACGTTGTATACTGTGTTTTATATTGCCCTTAATATTACTCTTTGATAAAGAAAAATCAACAGCGACACAGAAAATACCTGTTACTCCATCTTGGTTTTCCTTTTGCCAAATCATAAAGTGCTCAAAGCACATTTTTTTGTTTATTTGTGTTTTGTTTTTTCTGTTTTGTTTTTTTTCCTGGTATAGTTAAAGTTGCCTGTTTAGACGGACTTCTGTCACTTTTCTTGACATAACCAAATAGGTCTCCTGTTCAGCAGTCAATTTCTTAAGTTCATCTTGCTGACCCATCTATAAAGCCTTTCATCCTGATAGTGTCTGTTCTTGTCTGATGGTTATACTCTTTCATTATTTAAAAGCTGTTGCTTTTATATCCAGGTGTTTTACCTCTTTTATAACATGAGAATTGCTACAGCAGCAGCATCATTTTTGCTGCTCCTTTCAGAATTCCTTTCAACTTATCTATACACTCCTAAGAATGGAGTACCAAGGTTTGTCTACAATCTTTTAGGTGCAATTTGCTATTCATATGCCAAAGAGGGACTTTTTACGCATTTGTCATGATATGATCCCTCCCTTCAAACAGTTCCCAAATCATATTGACCTTTTCTTTTTGCAAATTTGCTTTATAAACATTAGATAAAATTATATATATCTATAAAATTAGATATAAACATATCTAATTTACTGTTGATTGTCACTTGTAAGTCCTTTCATCAGTGTTCATTTCTAGATTACTCTTTCATAGAATATCTCTATTTCGTATTATTTTTTCCCAGATAAATAGTTCACATGAGAAAGCCAACTGTTAAAGATTAGATAAAATTATATATATCTATAAAATTAGATATAAACATATCTAATTTACTGTTGATTGTCACTTGTAAGTCCTTTCATCAGTGTTCATTTCTAGATTACTCTTTCATAGAATATCTCTATTTCGTATTATTTTTTCCCAGATAAATAGTTCACATGAGAAAGCCAACTGCATCTCCATCCTGATATTTTCTGTCCATATTTTGTCTGTTTTTTAGTTCTGAATCTTTGAGCTCTCTTAACAGTCTCAGAATCTATTAATTTAGTGTCATCTTCAAATTTAATGACCTTGGTGGTTTGCCCCAGCTTTAAATCATTCAGTAGCATGTTTAAATAAGAGCAGGTCTAACAGTGATCCTTGTAACACACCATTGCATGCTTCTGTACACTGTATGCTGCTACAGTTCTGCTCTTCATTATCCTTTCTGTTGTCCTTCACTACACTTTAATTTCCCATTTGCTTACAGCCAAGAGCATTGCCATTCATTTTGCATGATGCTACGTAAAAACAACACGTGTATGTATTGGACTTGTGTTGCATTTCTTTCATCCACTCATTTTATGAGCAAGTATAAAGTGGTCTGTTCATTCATTGGGTATGACCCTCCTGTTAAGCATGTCTCATGACTGCAATCTCCTAACCGTTCACTTATGGGTAAATTGTCACAGATGCGTTAGTTACACAGAGGAACAAGCGTATGGCAGGCTTATAAGATGATATTTACATTTGTATTCTACCCAGTGCAGGGAAAGGTGGGTTATTTGCTGATAGCCTATTATGACAGCAAACCATTAGGTGGAAAAGTCTTGAGAAGACATATCCCCAGGTCCCTCCAGGTCCCTCCTTCCCTACTCTACAGCCAGAGAATGTAAATGAATGAACAGAGGGCAGCGTGCAGATTGGCAAGAAAACAGGAGGGACATTATGTTCTCTTTTCAAGAGATAAACTGTAACTATCTTTTGTAATTTGTTTCCAGATCTGCTGCCTGTGTGAGGAGGCTGGACGGGGTATGTAATTATCTGTCTCTCTTTCTTCAAACCATACTGTAAAATTCTAGGCTTCTTCATATGATTTTCCTACATTTATTACATTATATATGTTTCCGTAAGCAATGGAGTTAAAAGATATAGTTCCTAAAGATTAATCTTCTCTCTCTTCCTTTTTTATGGTCACTCGTAGGTTTGCTTTTCTCTAGTACTTCTAAGTCTTTATGGCTTAAACAATTGTAAGTGGTTCAGTAAGTTCGTTAGCCAAGTCCCTGAATACCCTAGAATGTGTGTTCAAAGTCATTATTACCTCTTAATTGTCCAAAGCTGTTTTACTCATTTTGTATAGCACTAACACTTTCTCCATTTTGAAAGTTGAGCCTTAGGAGAACATGTTCATATTATCTATTTTATCCCACTCCTTATTTATTAATGAGCTAAATCTCACTTGTTTTTCTTTGTCCATTTATTATATCTGCAGACATCTTCCTTACTCCCTTGACCCTATTCTGCTAGCATCTATTCTGTTGTTTTTATTACGTAATTGTTTCCAGTTGTAGGATATGCACTTTTCACTTCTAACAAAGAGATCTTGTTAGCCCATTAAGGATTTACTTTTTTCCTTACATTCTGATGATGTTTGGGGTTTTTTTTTGTAATAATTGCCTTTTATATATATACACACACATAACTAGCTTCCAAAAATATATATTTCAGCAAATATTTTTTGGATTTAAGCTTCTGAAGTAGTGTCTTGATCAATCTACTACTGCTATGGCCTTTGAACATCGGAAAGAGTTAAACTTACCATCTCCATTACTTCATTTTGCTCTTACAAAATACAGTATTTTTATATTGCTTTGTTCAAGGAGAATGTTTCTTACTCTGTTAAATTGAAGCAGCTTGTGGTCAAAAGGTACTGAATGTCACTATTTCTCACAATTTCTTCTAATCCTTCTTGAGCAGGCTAGTTAAATCCTCTCCTTTCTGGATCATAAAATTGCCCTCTGTGATGATGCATGCTTGATTAGTTGTGTTTTTATCCAACAGCTGTCTTGGTACTTAATGTCCCTCATGACAGGTATGGGTTTGCGCATCTTGGGAGATGGTCCAGGAAATCTTTTTCCGTTTCATCCAGTCTTGGTGCAGTCTTGTGGATGTTCAATGAAGTTCACCTCCTGACTCCTTTTCTGATACTCTTGATCAAAGTACTTCACTAACTTTTTATATATTAAATAACTTCTTTTTTTGTGCATCGGTTAATCTACATTTACATACATGTTACTGTTGCGGTTAATGTGAATTAGTTTAAGACAGTTTATTTGTCAGTGGAAGTGGGGTAATCTACCTAACTTGCTACATAGGAAAAGCATGCATACAGGTCCTCACATGTCCATATATACAGTAAAATGTGGTACTTTGATACAAATTATTTCTGGTAATTAGGTTGTTGGCTCAGAGCTTCAGCAAAATGTTTTGCCATAATTTTATCCATCGCTTACCCCTTCCCCCACCACTTCTATTTGTCCCAATGTAGACATTTTCTCCAGTGGTTTTAACATGAAAGATTTTCAGTATTACTTTGTCAGGTTTCAGATATGATTCTATTCGCAAAAAATGCTCAGTGATTTTTTTTTTTTTAATTGCTTGTATTAAAAGAACCTCTGTGACCTCAGCGGGGATTAAAATGTAGTTGTGAAAGGACCAGAAAATATACTCAAATGAAATCAGTTGCTGTTCTGAAGATCAGACAGTTCAGAGAACCAAGTCAGACAAAGAATGGGAGAACAGAAGTATTACTATCTTATTTTACAGATAAGGAACTGAATAATAGAGAGATTAAGGTCAGACAGGGAGGATGTGGCAGGTCTGGGAACTAGTCCCAGCATAGTTCCTTAATCACAAAACCATTCTTCATTCTGAAAGATTTTATTGTTTATTCTTCAGACACCTTCTATGGAGCTGAAAGATAAGCAGAGCTTGGATCAAGCTTCAGATCCAGAGTGAGGATAACTTTGCTGTTTGACTTAAAGACTAACTCCAGGATAGGGTCTCTACTGAAGTCTCTGAGTTCTTAGAGTGCAGTTCTTATCAGCTCCTGGTGATCTGGAGACATAGGGATTTTGGTTCTGTGTAGTTAAATTCCGGCTACAGTGGTTTTTACACATCTAAGTCCAATTAATTTTAGTAAGTGTTAGACAAATAAATAAAAGCTACTTTTGTTTTCCATTTCATTCACATTAATTTGCATTATGTGAGAATTCAGTTTTCTCCATCTTGCCTAATTTGTATAAGTAAACACATCTTTAGGATGTTAATGTACTATTCTTCTGGCGTAAGTGGGAAGCTGCTGATCCAGAAAGGTCCCACTTATCACTGCCTATATTTTAACAGTTTGTGGATTCCAAGGTCTGCTAATTTATGCCAAAGAACGCCTTTTCAGATTTGTCCTGGTCTTCTGTCACTGGGGACTTTCACTGTATCAGAAGCTATGTTTTGCAGTTTCCTAATGGCTTTAAAAAGGAACAGTAAATCTCAACAGGCAAAAGGGCCAAAAAACATGGAGAACTGATACTCACTAACAGATCCTTTGGGGATTAGTCATACCAGTTCTTGGTTCTTTCTTTCCACAGGCATTTTTACAATAAATGATATAAGATCTAAAAGCAAGATAAATGTTAAAGGTTCTTTAGTCACTGCCTAGTCCAACAAATGAGCAAAAATTGAAGAAAATAGCATCTAAAACGTCTAAGCCCTTGATCTTCAGAAGTTTTAAAAAGCAGGTCTTTCTATTTATAGCTTTAATTTTCTTGAATTCTGTGTCTCCCATGGCTTATACGAAGAAGCACAAAACATATATTTAAAAAGAAACCTGTAAATGCATTTTGTTATCAAAATTAGTTGTGTTCTAAATTATATATACTTTTTATAGAAATGTATTTTAATGTTAATAGTTTCTTTGCTAGTTCAGTCATTTATCCTGTGAGTTTTTTCCCCATATTAAAAAACAAAAGAAAAGCCCACAACATACAGATACTGAATTATTTAAGTTATAATAGCCTCATAGTTTATATACTACTTATTTATCTTCTGGTTTAGTGGTTACGTAGCTACCTTCCTTCCATAGCATAATATTTATAATTTATTTAGGAAAACAGAAGTATCTGCTTGACCTTATGGTGCTTTTTTTTCAATCCTGCCTAAAGGTGCTCTTTGTATTTGTACAGTAATTCCTGCTGATAGATAGAGTTACTAAAAGAGATTTGAGTGTTTCAGATTCTTAAAGGTTCATCATGTCTGCTTTAATGAGAAACCATTTTATGAACTATATCACGACCTGTATAGTCAGGTGATGATTTTTCCTGTCCTTGCTCTTTGCATTCTTAAGAACAAAGCTTTTGTCCACCTGTGTTCATTTCCATAGGAAGCCTTTGCATGAGATAGCCCTGCAGTAGTCTGCTCTGTTTTTTTTTTAATGATCACAGAATCACAGAATCATTGAGGTTGGAAAAGACCTCTAAGATCATCGAGTCCAACCGTCAACCCAACACCACCATGCCCACTAAACCATGTCCCTAAGCGCCTCATCTACACGTCTTTTAAATACCTCCAGGGATGGGGACTCAACCACTTCCCTGGGCAGCCTGCTCCAATGTTTAACCACTCTTTCAGTAAAGAAATTTTTCCTTACATCCAATCTAACCCCCCCCTGCCGCAACTTGAGGCCATTTCCTCTCGTCCTATCACTTGTTACTTCGGAGAAAAGACCAACACCCACCGCGCTACAACCTCCTTTCAGGTAGTTGTAGAGAGCGATGAGGTCTCCCCTCAGCCTCCTCTTCTCCAGGCTAAACAACCCCAGTTCCCTCAGCCGCTCCTCATAAGACTTGTTCTCCAGACCCCTCACCAGCCTCGTTGCCCTTCTCTGGACACGAGTCCTCCCGTACCAGGCATTTTTCTCCCCATAGAGGTACTTATCCCGTGTAATCACATTTCCTCTCCAATTGAGCTCTCAGCCCATGGCATTTTTCCCAGTCCTTGAGTAATTTCTGTAGTTCTTTTCCACACCAATTTTTCAACCTCCTTTTAGAAATGAAAGCACAAGATCTATATTCAGTATTGAATTCTCAGCTACACCACTGTCAGGTATACAGAGAGAAAATATTTTTTTTCCTCACCTATTTAAGCACATTCAGGGATGACCATGGCCCAAATCACCATCTTCCCTGAGGCTTCTTTCTGGTCTCCTCTGTTTCATTCACCATGTCTTAGGCTTTCGTCATACCATGCTCGCATCCTGGACTTACCCCATTCCTTTACTGGGGTCAAACGCACCCTTCTTATGAGCTCTT
>NW_008796063.1:3016608-3024234 GCF_000699145.1 Aptenodytes forsteri
CCATAGACTTGTGAGTGTCCAGGGGGCGTAGGAGGTCATTGACTGCTTCCTCTTGGATTATGGGGGGTTCATCCTGCTCGCCGTCCCTGTCTTCCAGCTCGGGGGGCCGAGTACCCTGAGGATAACTGGTCTGCCTGTTAAAGACTGAGGCAAAGAAGGCATTGAGTACCTCAGCCTTTTCCTCATCCTCGGTGACAATGTTCCCCCCCGCATCCACTAAAGGATGGAGATTCTCCTTGGCTCTCTTCTTGTCATTAATATATTTGTAAAAACTTTTTTTCTTGTCTCTAACGAGAGCGGCCAGATTGCGTTCTAGCTGGGCTTTTGCCTTTCTCATTTCTTCTCTGCATGACCGGACGAGATCCCTGTACTCTTCTTGAGTTGCCTGCCCCTTCTTCCACAAGCGGTAAACTCTCCTTTTTTTCCTGAGTCCCAGCAAGAGCTCCCCGTTCAGCCAGGCCGGTCGTCTTCCCCGCCCGTTCTTCTTACGGCACATGGGGACAGCCTGCTCCTGCGCCTTTAAGACTTCCTTCTTGAAGATCGTCCAGCCTTCCTGGACCCCTTTGCCCTTCAGGACTGTCTCCCACGGGACTCTCTCAACCAGTGTCCTGAACAGGCCAAAGTCTGCCCTCCGGAAGTCCATGGTTGCGGTTTTGCTGGCCCCCCTCCTTACTTCACCAAGAAGCGAGAATTCTATCATTTCATGGTCGCTAAGCCCAAGACGGCCTCCGACCACATCTTCCACCAGTCCTTCTCTGTTTGTAAACAGCAGGTTGAGCGAGGCACCTCCCCTGGTAGGCTCACTTACCAGCTGTGTCAGGAAGTTGTCTTCCACACACTCCAGGAACCTCCTAGACTGCTTCCTCTCTGCCGTGTTGTATTTCCAGCAGACGTCCGGGAAGTTGAAGTCCCCCACGAGAACAAGGGCTAGTGATTGAGAGACTTCTGCCAGCCGCTTATAGAACGCTTCATCCGCCCCTTCATCCTGGTTGGGTGGTCTATAACAGACTCCCAGCAGGATATCTGCCTCGTTGGCCTTCCAACGATCAATATTATTCCAATCAATATTATGATATTGAAAATAAGAGACTCTACTCTTCAAGATGGACTTTTGGGCTGTATTTTCCCCTTCATTATTGTTACAATCTGGCATATATATAAGAACAGAGATTACCCTCTGAATTTGGTCATACTGAGCAGGCCAACCCTCCTACCCTCTAAAAACACCCTTTAAGTCAAGCCAAAAGAAGGAGACCCTAAGTAATTTTTGAAGAAAGCTGTCCACTGAGTCATTGAACTACACAAATGTGAAGTTTGGAGACATCTAGAGGTTGTCTGTGCTGACCCCCCGCTCAAAGCAGGGCTGACTGTAAAACTAGAGCCATTGAGTTCCTTAGATGGTAAGGCCCACTGGTCTATCAGTTCAGTCTTCCTGTCTTTTCCTGTCTTCCTTCCCCATCAAGAAGTCAGGTTTCTCACCACTGCATATGCAAAGCAGCTTCCTTCTATTTCAAAGAGAGGGTGGGAGTTAAGCTTTAACTATCTTGCACTGCTGTAATGTAGGTTATGCTGGATAGTTACTCTGAGATGCAGCCTTCTTTGGAGCTAGCAGCATTTGAAGCATTGTCCCAGGATCCAGAACTTACTCTGCTGTCTGCTGTGCACAGTACTAGGTCCGGTGTCAAAACCTGACCTTGTGAATGGGGTAGAGAAGAATTGGATGGGGAGGCAGGGTTAGGTAGCTCAGAGATTTATGTGGTATTGGTTTTGGAAGGCTGTATGTAGTTGGTGGGGAGTGGATCAACAGCCATGAGATTTAATATCCTTTTTGGAAGGTAGGGTTTATAAGAGTAAATGGGGAAGGTGGACCTGTCTAAGCATCATACGCTGCAAGTGGGACTCACTCATTTGACTCCTCTCTCATACTCCTTAGTCATAGCGTTGTAATTTATGCATCTGCCGTTAGCATTGCAAGCCTGTTTCACATGGTCATCACATAACAGGTGAAACCATGAAACGGAAAACAGAAGGGCAAAGATGAGTATTCTTCTGCGTGGAAGGTGAGTTTCTTATGTTTTGAGCTATGGAACAAGGCATGGGTGGGTGGCTACCCAGAAATGGAAAGGACAGTGGAGGAAACTTGATGAATCAAAATGTGAACAGCTGATTTGCATAGCCAGCAAATTTTAACAGACAGTTCTATTGAACTAGCTACCTCTCTAGAAAGGCTTTGGCTTACAGGATTGAAGACAGTAGCCAGGCTTGTTAAGAATAATTTGTGGTCTGTATCTAATTTTTTTCTGGAGCTCTGAACCGTAAAGACAGGCTCTGTCTCTGCGTGTTTTGCAGTGAGCACCAAGCACCTTGCAGGAGCAGGACATTTCAAACTTACTGCTGCTTTATTGATATCACAAATACTGTCATGGCAAGTAATAGCACTCACACAGACAAGCAACCTTTTGTAGAGACTCAAGCAACAGAACAAGAAAAACTAAAAACAATATTATCCAACTGTCTGGCAGTGCTTTATACTTATGAACAGTGAAGACTGAAAACAGCACTGATCAGCTTCATGTACAAAAGTGAGTACCCTTAGGAAGTGTTTGTATGCTTGCTGTCTATCTATCTGTCTGTCTATCTATTTGGTGTACTGATGTGCTACCTATATTACTGACAAAATAAAGAAAATGAGTTCTGTTAATTGGATATGATTGATAAGTACTTCTTTTGCCCCAAAATTTAGTACATAGACTTTAAATAGCAAGTGTGTTGCACAGTTTGAGCCTGCATTGACTTACATTCTGAGAAAGTATTTTCTCAGTACTGCATATAAGTATCTTTTAAAAAACTAAATCTTAGTTTGCATACTCAGCAGAATACAGGAGGCTGTGCACATGGTCCCTCCCACTTTACATGCTTCATATTTGTACTCTGGAGCCTAAAGATAACGTGATTGCTCATGGCTAGTTTGGGAGAGGGAAGGGTCAGATGTGCAGGGCTCAGGATATCTGGCCTTCTACACAGCATCAGTTTAAAATTCTTGATTCTTGTAGGATATCTGGCCTTCTACACAGCATCAGTTTAAAATTCTTGTTACAGCTCCACATCTTAAGGGCTGGCCATGGGTGTGCACCGGTGGTGAATAAGTGGCTATTTTTGAGTGGGACAGTGCTTCCCTAACTCACATGTATACCCATTAGTGCATTCGATCAGCATTGGATATGGTCTGTGACCAGCATCCTTGCTCATAAACCATAGGAAGAAGTAAAATGCTTCTTTTAGGCAGAGGTGATTCAGATATGCCAAACAGTGCATTAGTTTTGCTTCACCTAAATTCAATTAGAGCCTCTGTATGAAGCTTTTAAATCTCACTGATTTTTTTTTACACTGAATTAATTATGGCTAGGTGCAATAGTCCCAATCAGGATTTTCTGTTCTGAAGAGGTGATCACACTATGCTTCATATTTTCTTTACCTGCTAGCACGCTGGATTTCTTATAGTATGATTATTTCTTTAATAGCATTCCTTTCCTATGGATGTGCAATGAAAATAAATTTCTAGGTATCTTGGAACTGGCATTACCCTGCCTGACATAAGCCTTTTGAGGAGGAATGATGGAAGACTGAAGGTTGTCTTTGTTTTTTATCAGAAGATAAAAATGAAGCGACTGAGCATTTTACAGTTTGTAAGCTGTAGCCCTCGGATAAAACAAGAATATTGCTGGCTAAAAGCAGATTTTCTGCTTTAGCAATTGTATTTCCACTGATACCAAATTTCCTCTCAACTCTTGCTCTGGTGTATAAAAGCCTTTCACAGAGGTAAATTACTATGGTTCTTCTGGGATAGGACAGGATTTCTTCATGTATTTTCAAGTGTTAAAATCTCACCAGGGAAGAGACCATATGTCAAAATCTCCCGATTTTAAAGTCAAACTCGTGATTTTGAGGGAAAAATAAGTCATGATTTGTGATTGGGTAAGATTGGCAACATTAGAGAGCTGGCTTTTGACACATTCAAAGTGGTAACTTGTGGAAAAGAAGATAATGTAACCTGTAGTATCTGGTACCTGTACCTGTAATATCCAGTAGTCTGATGCCTGTAGTCTGTATTAAGATGTATAATTACAATTTTATTTTCCTTGTTATGTGTTTTACAATGCCCAATTATAAACTTAAACCAGAGTTATAAGCCTCTCAAATTTACTGACAGTAACGTGTTCCCCCTTCTCCCAGTGGCTTGTCATTCGATGTTCAATTACTGTTGTAAATTCCATGTTCAATCTGCTCTGTAGTTTTTTATTTCCTACTGACGATTTCTTATTATTTACATTAGTTTGAGAGATTTAAATTTGAACATTGTGACAAAATACTGGATTACATTTGCACTGAATGAAGCATAGATCAGTAAGAAGGGACAAAGTGTCTCTGAGTCACCTTGTTAGCTTTCAGATTCCGGAATCAGCCAGAGACCTAGGGAAAACAGTCCCATAGTTCTTGTACACCCCTATCTTCAAAAGAAAACCATGCTGTAGGAATAATTTTTCAAGATCCAAACATCCAACTCATCTAGGATGATCCCAGAATGATGTTTGCTTTGTGGTTACAATACAGAATAAATCGTACAGAATAAATCATATGTCTTCTGTATTTTTAAGCAATGTGGGGAAGTAAGAGTGTGAAGCAGGACACCATTTTCCCCCCTTATGGTTTAGTAGCCACATTGTATTCAGTCTCCAGTGTCACACCTTTTAAAATCAAATCAGGCTATTCATCAGTTCATCACTTCCGTAGACTAAGCCAGAGAACTTGAAACAAGATTGTTTGAATTACATATTTTAGCTTGGAACTGCATATCTTCATTTTAAGGTAATCTCATCTAACTAATAATTTAATGTATGTTTGAGTCTTACTTTTGCCCATTTGCATCACTTAACTTTCTTGTGTGACATCTGGCCCTTACACACAGATTCTTCTTGACATTTTATGCAGTGAATTACTTTCTTGCTTATAAAAATTATTCTGCTTCTTTACTCACTTAGACTGTTATGAGTTAGAACCAACCAACAGACCAACCTATTGACTTAATCAAAGTCAATAGAATTAATCCTGTAAAAGTGAGCTCAGAGGCATGCCCACTACTCATTGTCAGTTTAACCCTTTTTCTCATCATAAATCTTTTCACAAATAAAGATTTCTAGTTCAATCTTTAATACAATTATTAGTTGCTATTTGTGAGTTCTTGCAATGTCAGCCAACAATTTGAAATTCTTCTGTTATTAATAAATAATTCCTTTTGAATATTTCTAGCTGATTATTCATTGTTTGCAGGGAGGAGTGCTAACCTGCCTCTGAAAGATCCAACTGGGCTTTGTTTTGCTAGATTACTTCTATTTTTGAAACAGGGAAATGACAAAGCAAATACTTTAGCTCATGTATAAATACCTTTGTAAGTGTTTGAATTTATATGTTCAGGATGAAGAGCAAGAGTCTCTCCTAATCGTAGAAAATAGAATATAGAATACAATATAGAATAGAATATATTATATATATATGCATGTTATAAACACAATATACAGATTCATAGATGCAGACAGTCCACAAAAGAATGGTCATCCGTTTTTTGTATTGAACTGTGATTCAATAATAATTGTCTTTCATATTTGGTCACTAGTAGTATCTGATGTATTCATAGTCCATTACTAAGGGAACTGTTGTTCTTCATTCCTTTCGTTTGTGGAAGTAATACATCTGACCTATGTCAAGTAATGATTAGCTGTCATGGTTTAACCTCAGCCGGCAACTAAGCCTCACACAGCCGCTCGCTCACTCCCCTTCAGTGGGATGGGGGAGAGAATTGGAAGGGTAAAAGTGAGAAAACTCGTAGGTTGAGATAAAGACAGTTTAATAGGTAAAGCAAAAGCCGCGCGCACAAGCAAAGCAAAACAAGGAATTCATTCACTACTTCCCATGGGCAGGCAGGTGTTCAGCCATCTCCAGGAAAGCAGGGCTCCATCACGTGTAACGGTTACTTGGGAAGACAAACGCCATCACTCCAAACGTCCCCCCTTTCCTTCTTCTTCCCCCAGCTTTATATACTGAGCATGACATCACATGGTATGGAATGTCCCTTTGGCCAGCTGGGGTCAGCTGTCCTGGCTGTGCCCCCTCCCAGCTTCTTGTGCACCTCCAGCCCTCTCAGTCGGTAGAGCATGGGAAGCTGAAAAGTCCTTGACTAGTGTAAGCATTACCTAGCATAACAACTAAAACATTGGTGTGTTATCAACATTGTTCTCACCCTAAATCCAAAACACAGCGCTGTACCAGCTACTAGGAAGGAAATTAACTCTATCCCTGCCGAAACCAGGACATTAGCACTGAAAGCTTTCCCTATTTGCTAATGCAGGCTAGGTATTTGATACTGCTTTTCCAAAATACAGTAACACTTTATTTGTGGCATCATGAATTTCTAGCAATCTGAATGCTTGACTTCATAATCCTGATAATGTTCTTTTAATGTAGATTGTTGCTGTGTAGCTTCTTAGCCAGTTTTCTCTTAAGTGAGCTAAAAAATCACTGTACTGCTAAGTGGCATACTGTTGACACCCATTTGTTTCATGTTCTTGGCTGGAACCTTTTTATCCATCCTATAGATGTTGGTACCATTTTTTCTGAATTCTCATTGGCTATTTCTTACAAATGACAGAGTTTGTTTAAATTACACGGTCTTTGAAAGAAAACCTGGGCTTTACCGTATGTACAATGCCTGGTACTTTCAGCTCAGAGAAGTATGGAAAGATTTTTTGAACTTCAAATGATCCTTAGCTAGAGGAAGCATTTCTCAATAAAACATTACTTTTCTTGTGAGGTTTTTTTTCCTTTGTAATCTCCATACTGCAAAACTGAAATTTTACATTATAGTTTTTGATGTTTCATTTAAGAAAACCGTAATGAAGTAGTTTAAGAAAGAAGATGACATTATTAATAACTTCAATGTAAAACTGATCATTAGAATGTGAGTCAATCTTGTTGGTGTTAATAATAACAGTAAAGAGCCATTCTAAAATATAATTATCACAAATTAACCTAACTGGAACAGCAGTCAAATAAAGTAGATGCAGAAGTCTAAAGACTGCCTCGATGGATATTTCAGATTATTGTGGACACCCATGTACATCCACTTTCCTGCCCCCATGTGTGCAAAGATTAGAATGTGAAAATAGGAAGTAAATAGAAATGTTCCTTCAAGTAGGATAACAAAGAGAATTTTGGGGATGTAAACCTCATTTCCATGCTTCAGGTGCAAAGATAATGCCCTTTTGCAGTAAAGTCTGTTGAGATTCTCGAAGCAATTGTACTGTTATGCAAAGTTAATTAAAGAACGGAATTATTTTTTATACTTCAGCAGAAGTGAAGTTTCATCAAATTGTTAGGAAAAACACCATTTTAAAAGATGAATCAAAATGCAATATGTTTAATTTTTAAAATAAAATAGCTGGGTTTGGTTTTCTTCCATGTTCAAATTGTGCTTTTACTTGCAAAGACCCCTGTGGTTTAAATAACCCAGTCGGTGTACACTAATAAAAATCCCATTAAATTAAATGGCCACTAGGCATATAGAATGTCCTG
>NW_008796063.1:3025102-3056364 GCF_000699145.1 Aptenodytes forsteri
CATCCACCTGCTCTGGTGTGGGGTCCTCCACGGGCTGCAGGTGGATATCTGCTCCACCGTGGACCTCCATGGGCTGCAGGGGGACAGCCTGCCTCACCATGGTCTTCACCACGGGCTGCAGGGGAATCTCTGCTCTGGCGTCTGGACCACCCCCTTCCCCTCCTTCTTCACTGACCTTGGTGTCTGCAGAGTTGTGTCTCTCACATATTCTTATTCCTCTCTCATCTGGCTGCATTTGCTGTTGCACAGGTTTTTCCCCCTTCTTAAATATGTTATCCCAGAGGTGCTACTACCATCGCTGATGGGCTCGGCCTTGGCCAGCTGTGGGTCCGTCTTGGAGCCGGCTGGCATTGGCTCTGTCGGACATGGGGGATGCTTCTAGCAGCTTCTCACAGAAGCCACCCCTGTAGCCCCCCGCTCCCAAAACCTGCCATGCAAACCCAATACAGAAGTAATTCAGTATATATTGTATTAAACTGTTTTAGAGCACATACTGTACTTGTTTGCCAGCAAACATTATTTCTGAAATAGGGGACTTTTTCTTACAAATGTTTTTCTTTTTTTCTTCTCTTAAAAACCCAAACCAAACCAAAACAAAAAACTATGGATTTATTGAATACTTGTGGAAACAAATTACAAGTGTCACACTGAGATGAGTTTAGTACCCATGGTTCTCAACAGATATTCCCCTTCATCCTGCTTACCCAAGCAAGGTCTGTGATATTTTGTTGAAGTGGAAAGCAACAAATAGGATAGACTATCAAACTAGTTTTACTTTGTGAGATTTTATCGGAAGCTTAAATTTCCAGAGGTTGCTAAACCTTCTATCTTGCTTTCCCGTATCTCTTCCATACTCATGGAAATCAGTGCTGAAATTTACAGTTCTTTACATTTGTCTCAAACATTCTGGTCCAATCCTGTTTCACTGCTTGTTTCCCGTTTCATCACTTCACACCTGGCCAATCGCATTTAATAATATCCGATTCTGAAAGATATATGGCCTCTCCAGAGGCACGAAAGGCTGTCTGCTCACCTGATGTCTGGTCTGTCAGTTCCTTCTTGTGGCTTCTCCTGAAAATGAGTTACCAGCATCCTCATTAGTACCACTACCATAGAAAAGGCACGTATTCAAATGATGTTTAATGACAATATCAGGAGATATATCAAAGATATTTTCATTAAATATAAAATAAAATTGAGATTGTCTCATGTAAAGACATAGAGCTCCAATTCTTATTTTAGTCTTTGGTCTCTCTTTTATTGATATAAAATATGGGGGGTGTAAAATGCCTACAAGAAGGAAACGTAATGTAGCCTTGACATAGCAAGGTGTACGTTAACTCTTCTCAGACCAATGTGTTTGTATTACATACAGGTGTTTTGAAATAACTTTGCACTTTGAGTGTCTTCTGAAGTTACAAACCAATGTAAAGAACTATCAAGTGTAAGAGGTGTATATCTGCTCCTTTCTGAATGATGCAAACATTGTAGAGCCAGCTTTTCCTTTCTACCTTACAGTTTAACATCCGGCAAGCTCTGCCATGCCTACCTGTGGTTCTGAAACCCCTCTCTTGACTGTTTCTGTTGACTGCGATTTGTTTTTTTCTGAAGACTGAATCATCTTGACACTGTCCTCGTTCCTTTAACCAGTTGCTTCAGTGAGCTCAAAAGACTGTCCTCAAAAGTTTATGGCCCTGCTATCTTAAGTATTCTCATGTAGTTGTTTGTCTTTAAGTACTATCCCATTTGCTCTTGTTTTAACAGCCTACTGCTAAACCAGCCTAATGTATTCATGCAGAAAGTTTTCCCTAAAATACATTAAAAAAATGACACTGATAATAGCTACTTGCTGCAAATACTTGTTGTAGAACCTTCATTAATTTTTTTCTGCTTATACTTGTGAATACCCTTTAAACTCACAGTTTAGATCAAAACACTATCCTCGCATGGACGTTGTTTATTACTTGCTAAATATGCATGAAATGGGCTTTATCTATTACATGATAATAGCAGATTTCTTTTCTGCCATTCTCTTTCCCATTTTGAATGACTCCTTGAAGTCTACAGGGCAATAGACTCAACCTAGTTTTGTATTAAAAAATTTTCTTTAAGAACAGGACAGATAGTAACAACATCGTATGTTCCATTTTTCTCAAAGATTGAGTTTTATGTGAGAATGGATGGATCTGGGCTGTCTTAACATTCCTATATACTCTTCATGGGACTAGGAGGGATATGTGCTGACACTGCTCAGGCTCAAGGAACGATTTCACTCCACTAGGTAAAACTCAGGGAATTTTGCTGTTAAACCCAAGTAGGCTATGTAAAAAAGTTAATCTTAGAGGACAATGAAACCATTTTGGCTGAAATGTGAAATGATGTTAACAACAGTTGGCTTAAAAAGTAAAAGCAAATAGTGTTCTTCTGAAAATCATTTATGTAGATATAATGACATTTTTCTGAGTACATAGCATGATTCTCAGGTGCCACCATGTTACGAAGTGTTAAAGATGCAGCACAGCAAAAGTGTAGGAAGCTGTTTAACTCATCAAATTTTCCATGACAAACCTTTTAGGTGGGGTTTCTAGCAGTTCCTGTTGCTTTGAGAAAACAGACAAAGCACAAGAGATGTGTGAGAGGGAAAGATGGCTTTCACTCCTTTATTTAGCCATTTTACTTAAATATTTAAATTATATGTAAATTGTGTTATATATATTTAAATCATATTGTCATCTTACAGGAAACATTCTTGCCCCCTCCCCCATGTATAAGAAATTACTGATAGAAGGCAAAATGCAACCATCTGCATTTCTCAGCATTGTCATTTTTCAGACAGAACTCACAGGTGTCTTTTAAACAATGATGAATTAAAAGGCACAATCTTTTTTCCCTACTCATTTGTTTGTGAGCTACCTCTGTGATAATCATGTATTTGCATATTTAATTTCCTCCATTGTAAATTAGCACCTTTGAACCACTTCCTAATTATTTTATAGTATTCTTGTATTCTTCATCATTCATGCCTTCTATTTACCAAATAAAATGACTTTTCCTCCAAAGGACATTTGAAAGTATTATAATCCTATACATAGATAAGTTGTTTCCAAATACAGTATTAGAAGGGTTAGAAGGGAGTTCTTAATATGCAGACGTTAAAAAACCAGAGTTCTTTATTTTGTCTGAAGTTATCTTTCCTTTTTTCTGTGTGCAAAATCTGAAAAAACAGGCTGTATACGGACTAATTGGACTAATGCATGGGAATAAGGGAACCACCATTCACTCACAACTTTAGGGTAGGTGGCAGGGAACATACTACAGCAGTCCCGGTAGTGTTCTCCAGTCACTGATAATTTGTTCTGAGATTTGGTATGTTCTCTGATGAGTCTTTCTGTTTCCTTTGACTGTCCATACCCCTATTGCCAAGTCTGCACATATAGCTAGCTTTTTATTCAGCTGCATTGTGTGTGGGAGGCAGAATCACGTTCCCACTGAGGATGCTACCCTGACTGCATTGTGTTCATGCAAAAAAACATTATTTGGCTCATGGCTATACATACACATAATCGCCTCAACTGATTTGCAGGGATCTTTACAGATCTCATAAAGTTTCTTTTAGAAAATATTTTTTAAGCGTTCCGGGTGTTGCACTTACCTACCCTTTTGTCAGGTACCTAGACAATATTTTCAAGATAAAATGAAGTCCGCTTTGTTTTTCCGCTCCCTGCCCTTTTCACCTCTACCTCCTTTCATCCTTGGCTATCTCTTTCTAGCATTGTACATCAATCCTCCGCCTCCATGATGCTATTTCTTCCTGATTTCTAACCTTCCATTATGTGTTCCTTAATCTCTCATACTCCTCTCTGAGTCCTCTGCACATTACAAGTAAACCCTAATCTCTATCATTCATTGCTGTTTCAAGTGATAGTATTGGACAGCCCTAAAGGAAGCCAGCACAGCACTTCAGAGACTGGGAGAAAATGTATGGGTTGCACATTGGCAGCGTTGGCAATACTACCTCAGCATCACTTCAACAGTTAATCAACTACAAAAGCCACTTAATGCTTGGGATACTCCAATGCTATAAATATGATCCCTTAAGTAATTACACAGCTTTACGTCCTGTAACATATTTGGTAACACTTTAAATAAAGTGTCTTCAGTGCATTTCGATGCATTTTTGATTTAGACTGGATACAGCTATGATTGCATGCTAGATAAATAACAGTTCAAATTTAAATGGATGCATCGAGATTTCACAACTAGCTGATAATTAAATAACTTGGGATATTGCAGTTGAAAGTATCAGTATATTTCAATGATTAATTAATAACATATAACTTTTATGAAAAACATCTTTCCTAATAGCACACTATCAACCACACAGAGAAGTAATGTGGAGAGGCCTATTACTTTGCCTCCAAATGCAGACTCTAGTAAAGATTGCTTTTGGAGTGTAGAGAAGAATCTATGTCGATGCCTGGGTTTCATTGTCTGGATACCACCTCTTATCACCTGAAGGTGAGTTGCCTCAAGGTCTTATTTACCCGTGACATTCAGGATGTAATACCCGTGGCATATTTGTCTCTGGTTTGTGAAAGTGTAGTATAAAATAAACAAACTGTTCTTAATTAAAAATTCAAAGTGTTTTATTGTCACAATTTTTAAATGAAACGTGTACCTTTGTATGAAAAAGCCTGTTCACTTAATACTTTCCTTTACCTTCCCTTTTAATTTAAAATCGTTAAAACCCTTACTTGACTATGAAGTAAAACTTTGTATTTCAAGATGAAATTCCAAATTGAGCTTTTACTTTTTATTTTAAAAAATATATTAAGAAAAGAGAGTAATTATGAATATCCCCAATGATCCCTTTGGAATTGCTAAAGAACAAATAAAATATACAAGTCATGTTACATATTTCAGAGCGGAGTTAACACTTCTCTGGCCTTCAGAGTTCTACACCACTGTAAATACAGACTGTAACTGAAGAGGTACAAATGTTACTGCACCTGTGAGTTCACAGTAATATCTTTAACAATGTAATGTTTGAATAACGATTGCTTATTCTATAATTTGTACTACAATTAAGTGCTAGCTGAGGACCCCTTCTAGCAGAACACTCCAATATTGCAAGTGTTCACTAACTTCCAGAAATCAAAAGAAAGGGGAAAAAAATAAAAAAGTCAAACCTCTTTTCACTAGCAACTGTTATCCAGACAGCTTAATTCCTGATGAAATCTTTGGAAGACTAAGTACTTCTGCCACGCAAGGTACATTGGTACAGCATTTCATCTTCTTTAATTTAATATTGTTATATAGAACCCTGATGAATTGGATCTAAGGTGGACATCTAGGAGGATTACAAAGCTCTAATACACAACATCATCCAAAGTTTTACGCAGTTACTGTATTAAGCTGACAAAATAATTTTTTATTATGCTTCATTTAATCAGTGAACTTAATTACAAATGCTAATAAAATTTTCACTTTTGTCAAGCCATGAAAACATAAGGAACTGCATAGAGGATGTTATGTAGGTTTATATAAGGATTTTTTTTTTTATATATGTGTTTCTTAAGCAAGTACAATTCTGAAACAATCAAAACTATCAAGTGCCATAGGGACGGTAAGAAAGGTTTGTGGCAAATGAAGGCTATATGCTTATCTAGAAGGCCTGAGCAGCCTAAAGAAAAAGACATGACTGAAAAGCATTTCAGTTAAGCCCATAGTGGATAATAATAGTTTATAATATCCATGTATTTTGGTATCCATTGAAAGCTTATGCCTGAAGTTCAGTGAGAAACTAATTGTTTAAAAGGAGTAGATCCAACATGTGCTGGATCAACCAAACAGTAGAATAAACCTATTATTTTCTTCTTTCTTCAATTCAAATGCAATAAATAGCAAAAATGAGGGAGGTTTCATAACAGTCTAAGTTAGGCTGTTCCAGTGTTTTATCACCTAAACAATTAAAAAGGGGTTTTTATTTTTTCCTAAAAATGAATCTACGTCAACTTATCTCCAGTTTCATCAGAACTGATAGAAAGGAATAATTATTTTCCATGTCCTACACAGGATACTTCTGTTGCTGAAGCTCTGGTCTGCATTGCCTAATGTAAGGGTTTTGTAATGGAAACATGTAGCTGACTCATATTTAATTTCAAAAATATTCTAACCCTTAGATTCTTTTCTGTACTCCTGCACAGGTCTCATTTTGTATGAGTGCATTTAAATACTCTCTTTGAACTGTCGATCTTTGCTCATGCTTTCATTTAGTTTGCTCTTGTCAATTTCTTGCTTTCTCTCCAATTAGCCAAGATCATTTTGATTTATGATCATATTCTCCAAAGAGCTTGCAAACCTTGTTCTTTGCAGTTTCCTGTAAAAATGTCACTCTGTCATCCAGATTGTTGAAATTGTTAAGTGGAACTTGGCCTACTATAAACCCTATCTGAAAGAGAACCCTTCCCATTTTGTCAGAGACATATTGATAATTCTTTTTGAGAGCTGCTGTTCAAATTTGTTGTACATAAACCAGTCAATTTGTTGCAAAAATGCCATTGATGTAAGTTACATCTAGACCAGCATTTCTTTAGCTTGCTTAGGAGCCAAGCCATTTGAATAATACCAAAAATGTTGCAAGATCCAAATATCCAAACAACAGTTCCTCCCATGCTCACTATATTCTGTCAAAGAAAGAACTTGGACAAATTTAACATCATTTGCTCTTGTCAAATCAGTGTTAATTCTTTTCTCTTACTTTAGTATTTTCAGGTATTTATTTGATCATTTAATAATTTCACCCAGACTCTTTCCAGAGATGAAAAGGAAGATCATTTCTGAGTTGTTCATTCTCCTTTTCCCTTCTACTAAAGATAGTTACTACATTTGCTTTCCTTTAGTCCTTGGGGTGACAGCAAAGACTTAGAGATTGCTTCAGAAAAGCATTCAAATGTGAATTTCATAAGGCTCTAACAATTCAGACTGTTCTAACTGCATATTTTTCAGTCTATTCTTATTTGGGCTGTGTTCCTATCTTCTGGATAAACTCAAGTAGCTAGTCACAATTTAGTGTTTCGGTAAAAAGTAAAGAAACTGGAATGCACTGAATATTTCATCTTCTTCTGTCATCTATTATTTGCTCTCTTTCCTATTTGGTAATGGAATTATTGTTCCCTTTGTTTTCCTCTTATTTATAGTGTATTTATAGAACCTTTTCTTGTTGCCTTTTGTGTTCCTTACTAATTGAAAATCAGTTTGTGTCTCAGCCTTTCTGGTTTTATTCCTACATAATTGTGCATTTTGTTTGCAAGCATATGAGTTCAGATTCAATTATTATATTCTCTTTGAATCTTACATGATTATGATTATTATTATTATTATTATTATGCATTTTGCGTAGAAATGTACTGAGGTGATAAGGAATAGTCATCATTTATTGCTTGAGTCACACTTGTTTTTCTTTCCTCCTTATCTTTATTCTTGTTTGATATTTCTAGCCCTTATCTATAGTATTCTGGAAGTTGCATGCATTACTAATATAGTAACTCCAAATATTTCACTGTTATTTTTCATGGCTGTCTTTCTTTTATCAGATAGAGTGCAAGTGAACAGTGAGGCTCCCTGAGAGTAACAAGGGCTAAAGATATATGTCCCTTCCTTTAGTTTGGCCATTCTCCTTCATTAGAACTTAAGTAATGAACTTCTTTTTGAAAACCTTTCTTAGTTTCAGTGGGATTAGAAACCGTCGTGGGACCTTTTTTTCCTCACAGAATGTCTTTGCTGTAGTTAGTAGTTCATTACCACTGGAATGGTAATTTGTGTATTTTAAATATTAATATATTTTGAGATTTCCATTGCATTTCACTTCACTAGAATGAAGTACCACTACCTTGGTCCCTATAAGGTTCTTCATGTCCCAGAGGGGTGCACAGCTACTGCAAACAGTAGGGTGAAAGCAATCACCATCAGCTGAGACAGTGTGGTCAATGCATCTTGGATGAGCAAACTTCATAGTAGGACAGGGAAGCAGGTAAGTGTTTTACTGGAAATTTTATCATTCAAGTCAAGATAATTTTTCTGTTGGGTGCAGATTAATCTAAAAAAGTTTTATCAAATAAGATATGCCATCACTGGTTGGAGGCCATTCTTTAAAAGACAAAGTCAGTACACATCTAAAAGTTTCTTGTTATTTCTTAACAATCTTATTCTTCCTGGTTTTTTTACTTACTGTATGTTATGTTTCCAAAATAAATATTGCACGTACCCTAGTCAATCTGATTAATAAAAACTATCAATGTATTTTCCTTAAGGGTTCCTATAAAGGTAAAAAGTTGCAATTCCTGGCCATTTAGGGTATGCCCATGTTCACTGTAGCATTTGTTCTGTCCAGCAGTCTATTGCAAAAAATACACTAATGAAATGAACCAGTACTTAATAATCCAAACTATCAAGAAAATGCTGTTCCTTTTTCTCACTGTCAAATAAAGTAACCAATTTAAATAAACTAGGAATTAGCCTACTAGGTCACGCTAATCTAGTTAATAACATATCTTCAAAAATGTGGAAGAGCATAGTCCTTTCCTGTGAAGGAAATGATTCATGGCTGCTATTTACCATCTTCCCACAAACCACTTTCCTGTAATCCAGGGTTTAAAACTTCTGATTCTTTTCATTATGGAAAAAAAACCTTGCTGCCTTATGGAGGAATCCAGAAAAAAAAAAAAAATGTGTGGAAGGAAAACCTCACAGACATCCAAAAGGCTAAGAGCACAAAGAAGTGGATGAGTCATGTTTTTAGGTGACTAAGAGAAGACATTTTAAATGCTTCTAAAAGTAAGTGTTTGCTCCTCCTGGAAACCAAAAGGTTAGCTGTCTAGAAATGGAGGCAACCAAAACCAGTCATTTTTAATGTCCTGCTCTTTTTTCTTTTGTGATTTCTTCTGCCTTTCCATTTTCATTCATGTCTATTTTTATTTTTTCCCATTAGGAAAGGTCATCATGATCCAGCTGACAGTATTTCACGGAAGACATTACAAACCAGTTGCAATAATCAATTCTGCTTTTTCTTTGTATGTATATTCATTTGCTTTGACATCTGAATGATAAGATGAAATTAAGCAGAGCACACATAGGTGCTCTATATACAAAATTTATAGTGAGAACATTAAGATGAGAAGAGGTGAGTTGTTCTTGAGACCTGTTGTACCTGTTGCACCATCTGATAAAAAAGTCAAGCCATAGCTTCTGCATGACACATAATGGTGGTAATTACACATTGAGTTTTACATAGGCTCATATGGATAAGAATTTAATAAATGTGAAATCCACCAAGGTGATAAATTGAGAAAGTTTTGTAAGGGTAGATTTCCTCTTTGATCTGCAAACACAAAATCAAAATGAGAACATTAGGAAGCATAGCTTTCAAGTAAATTGCTTCTCTGATAGCAGGTCTGTAAGTAGACTTAGTAGGGAAAAAAGATAAATTAAGTATTAAGGCAAATGCTCTCTTCTTGAATATTTATATGGCTTATTTTACTATTCTCCTGTCACTGCTGGTGTCAGAGAATCAGACAACTCAGAATGCTGTAATGTTTGTCCTATAAAATAGAGGTCATTTTATCTAAAAGCTACTGCCTAAGAATGCCAAAGCAATACAGTCAGACCCTTTTTTAGTGATCACTGCAATAGAGATAATTCAGCCATTTAGACCAAAACAGGCTTTCTGAAAGCAGCAGTTTGTATTTTTGCTTTAAACTTTACTTGCAGTGCAAAGGTTCAATAACTCATTGGAAATTACTGTGTTTTTTCCCTTTGGTTTGGGAAGCAGCTATTGTGTCCTGTTCTTGAACTTCTCAGAAGTGCAAGTAAAGGAAGGACATTTATAGACCCTTAGTTTCCTTTTATCTGCTCTTTGCTGAGGCAGGTTTTTGATAAATATACTGTACAAAAATGCCAGATAGTGCAAATAGAAGTTTACATTCATTTACCAACCTCAATATTAAAATTCCAACAATACATCATCTGCTTCACTCTACCTTTTTTAAACAAAATTTGTGTAATGTGTCCACTTCTGCAGTATAAGCTGATACATACAGATCATGTCATGCTCAAGAAGCTTTTTATTAAAATATCCTAACAATGACATTTTGTTGCCCATCTAGCACTGACCTTTTAAGAAGGTTCTAATTGTTGTAGACAAGAACTTCTAAAACAATGTGGAAATATACTGCTTTTCCTTTTTCAGATTAAAATCAAAGTAGGTGAATTCTGTGTACTCAAGTTCTCTTCTCATACCAGAAGCAGACAGATTAACTTTTCACACAGCAGGAAGACCCAAACCTTTTATGCACCAGTTTTCAGAGATTTCATGGAGGAGAATTTGAGGACTCTCAAATGTATATAATGCAAGCCCATCTCATCCATAGAGCACTGGAGATTGAAAATGGGAAAAGAGGGATAACGTTTAAGAAACCTAGTCAATGAAGGAAGAGGAGCTACCACTTTAAGAAAATGGAAGTGAATTTGGGAAGAGATGGGTTGAGGTTGGAGCTTAATTTTGACTTGCCAAATGTTTATGCGACTGACTTGGGAAATGTGCTTGAAAAACTTTGATTGGCAATGATGATAACCTAAATATTGACATAGGTCTCTTCTAAAGAGTTCTGTCTGTCTTCCTTCCATTTTCTCTTCCAGGAGAGGGTCACCTCACTGTGTATTTACCAGTAAATACTTTGGCAGGACTTTGCTTTTTCAGTCCATCAGTCTTCATAGATTTTCTGTTAGGCCAAGCTCTGCACAGTGCCCTCTGAACCTCAGCAGAATCATCTTAAGTGTGAGATGTGGCTACATATCTAGTCCCTGGTCTTGTAATAGACTCAGTCTCTACTCTTGCCCCAGATTCCCCAGTTCCTACATCTCTGTCCTACTCTCTGCCATTTTTATTACAGCTCTCCCAGGTGTGTATGCTCAGTAGCTCTAGGGAAGAAGCATTCCCTAAGAACAGCAGATTCTACCTGTCTCTGTGTATAAAAGCCAAAATGATGGAAATCCACTGCCCTCTGTGATACCGAGTCATAATATTTTTAATAGGTCATGCTATAACCAGGTGGTACTAGAGTGCAAAGAAACAAATAGCGTGTCATAAAAGCTTTCATGTTTTAGCCTCACAAAAACTTTCATCGAAGTCCCAATGAACATTTGAACTCCAGGTAAGACATTTTAGAATTTTAAGCAAGTGACTGGGATGCAAAAGAACTTTGGAGTACAGCATATTCCTCTGCCCACAACGAAGTTTAGTATTTCCAAGACAAATTGAGAAGAGAGTCATCAAGATAATACATTCTGCTCAGTGAGTATCACCAGATGATAAAGTTCAGGACATCTTTACTGAACTCCAAAGTTAATATGGTTTGCTAGTGTGCTCTTCTACTTGGAGAGAGAGCTATAGGTAAAATGAAAAAAAACACAAGGAAAGGATAATTGGAATTGCTGATATTTAAACACTGGAGAAAACCGAAACCATTGTTTTTCCACATCCAGTTAATATTGGATAGCATCTTGCACTGCTTTGAATGAAGCACAGGTATTTGGCTGTAATTAGAAAAGATTAATGTGTTCTTATCAATAAGACGATTTGAATAATAATAAACTTTGACTGCCGACCTCATTTCTTTTCCATGGATTAGAAGTCCTCTAGAATGATTTGGAAAATAAAAATGAGTTTCCTTATATGTGTAGCTATCTTCAAAATAGATAAGTACAGTGTTTATCCTGGCCTGAAATTGCCAGGTATGTATGTGTTCTTCCTCACTTATTTAGATATACTTAGCACAACATCAAAAATTATAATTCTTGAGTAACTGTATCTATATTTAAGATGTCTAGTCTTCAGAAGATGCAAAATCTGCATTAAAACTAACACTGTGGATATTTACCTGCTTGATAAAGAGACTGCGTGAATATTTTCAACCATTTTCTGTAGCAAAGGTGAGAAGAACTTCATGTCACAGCACAGTCCAAAATACCAAGTGTTACCTGCAGTTAATGACCCATTTTCTCAGGCTGAATTTGGCATACAACTGCTTTTCTGATTTTCAGAAAGGGCAAGGAAGAAGTGTTTAATCATCATGAGGGAGGGAAGACTTCCAGTTCTGGTTTGCTCAAAGTATCAAGAGAGCCCTTAGGATTTAGGTTTATATGAGAATACCTTTGGTTCAGGCTTAGAAATTAATTTGACAACAAATTATTTCTACTTGAGCGTTCGATTCAGTGATAATTCTAGACCATAATTTTCTGAGGAAAGAATCAGAATCAATCAATATCCGAAGCTTTCAGAAGTATAATTAGTTTGATTCTTGCCCCTCCCTTTGCAAGTATCTTTTCACATTTTGTTTCCAAATCAATTGGTTATATTTTAATTGTTTTATTTCTTGACTATATTAAATTTTATTTTTGTCTTTTTTTTTGGTTAATATGAGAAAGGTAAGCAAGGTGACATTACCAAAGTCTAGATCTGCAGTCTGAGATAGAACTGAAAAGAAATTCTACTGACAACCTCCCAAGAGATACTTTTGATTTATTTAAAGATAACTTAAGCATCTGTGAAATGGGTATTTGGTTGTATCATGACAGCAGCAATTGTGAAGATACCTTTTAGATCCCACTGGGCATTCCTGCATCTGCTGAGACTCATATTAAGTCAGCATTTGGTATGATTTTTATAGCTTGCAACTTTGATAGGTTTTAGGAGAGATACTGACTGAGAGGTAAATGGTTGATTGTTATAAGGAGGGAATATTTCCTTTGTTCTGTATTGCAAACCTTCCATAAATATTTTATACCTTACATTTGATCAAAGTTTTTACAATGAGCCATGAGGTAATTTATTTATGTTGTGTTCAGTAGAGATGAATGTTCAAGTAAATGCACGATAAAGTGAATTTAAATCTTGTACACAAAATATTGAGTTTAATGTCCTTCTGCATTGTTAATTTTAAGATTTTTTACATGATTCCAGGAGATAGCAGATTATTACTCAGTAAAAGTGAAATCTTTTTGAATACCGTCCATCTGCAGACCTCATTTTAACCTGTTTTTCTAGTAGTTGTGGCTTATAAAAACTTAGCAGTTCTAACAAGAACAGATTGCACTTATTAGAAATGTTCTTAATATTCTTGATATAGTTTAGAATTCTTCATTCTACCAGTTTTCACTCCAAGAGATTCATGGTTGCATGTTTCCTGCAAACTGTGTTCCTTATAATTATATTTGTCTTGTCTAGGAGCAGAATAATTTCGTATGACCAGTCACAGGTGTTCAACATTTCCGTATTGGAGTAAGAAATATAAAATATCATGGAAAAATTGAAAGAGTGTATTGAGGGATTTGGGGTGGTGTTGGGCTTTTTAATCATAGAATATAATTTTATTAGGTCAGATGTTAAATAACTTAGAAGAAATTGTATCACTTTATTGGTGTCCTTCAGCAAGCAGCAAAGAGATTACTTTGTCCAATAAATATTTGCACTTTAGCTTCACAGAGTGTAAACTTAATGAACAGGTAATTTTAAGGGTTTTAAGGGAAAATGGCAAGGAGCTAAATTCATAGATGACAGTTTAGCGCTTGATTCTGTGAAGCAGTGAGTAGTCTGGCCCAGTCAAGCAAATCCCAAAGATTGCTTATGTTTAAGTTTAAGCACATGCTTAAGTGCTTTACTGGAGAAGAGAAGGAATGCTCAGTAGTTTGTAGGATTGAGGCTCTAATGGATAATTCCAGATAAATTAATTCATCAGTGAAAGCTGGTCAGATTAGTTTCTGGAGCCTATGTGTTTATTTTCTACTGTTCCATTTCCCTGTTCTCTCTCAGAGGAGAGTTGAGGAGATTTACTTGAGCTTCTCTTTAAAATACTGAGTTGTGGCTGAGCAACGGAGCAATGCAATTCCTCAAGGCTTGCAGTCACTATTTCTATAGAGAACAGAAGCACTTGTCTGGAGCATTTGCAATTCAACTTATACCAGCCTATGCTTCATTACTAAGAGTTTTTCAAATTGTTTGCGATTCAGATGAGGATGCCGCTATTTACCTGAGAATAGATTTAGGTTTGAATTATTTTCCTCTGTTCCAAGGTTTTTGTACTGGGATCCTAAGAGCTAGAGGGTAGTTCCAAAGAGTTTTATTATAAATGTGTCAAAGATGAGTGATTACTGAATCGATCTCATAATATTTAGTCTAATGGTGTATAATTACTTAATTTAATCTAGTAGTTCATCGTAACGGAAAGCTCCCTGTACTATAAGAAAAGTCATTTGTAAATCTTTTCATGTATCTGTAAAGAGACTGGGATATAACTTCTCTTCAGCAAGAAATCAAGAATCCAGCCCTGACAGCAACTCACTTTTCATTGACATATGTCCACATAAGCACAGAGGAACCATTTGAGAATACCTGTAATAAGCTGCCATCTGTCCATAAAGCAGGAAAAACCTTTGTTTAATTTCGATTTAAAAACAAGCCCAATCTCCGTGTGCCCACATGAGCTCTGTGGATGGAATAGGAGGCGATGACAAAAATACCGTATATTGCGAAGAGTTACTGTTAAGATGTAAATCCCCCTGCATCTGAAGATACCCCTGCGGTACTCAACACTCCTTATTTTGATGTGTGTATAAATCTAGTTCTTTATAGGTATCATGCTTTCCTGAGCATAAGGATGAGAAATAACCTTTATGAAGCTGGATAAACGAAACTATTAAAACAGAATAGTGTGGGGAGATTGGCTTCTCAAGCTGTCTCAGTGTTAGTGAGCTCTTAGTGTGAAATGTGTTTGGCCTAAAACCAACTTGTTACAGAAAACTTCCTGGCTAATTCAGTTGCTATAAACCTAGTTAATTTTTGCCGGAACACAATTATTTACAAAGAAAAGCACAGTCTATTAACCACCTTCAGATAGCTGCAGCTAAGTACAGCCATTTTGCATTTGAAAATGAAGGTGGAGCAAATTGCACAAGGGATTAGATCTGTGTTTTCTTAAATGGTTTTCAGCAAAGGCAATGTTCTCATGATAAAATTCCTGTACTGAAACTCTGTGTTGTCCTGTTCAATTTCCCGTCACATCAGCCATGCACTATCGTGTTACAGAAGGCAGTGTTACATAGCTTGATAGGTGTAGCCAGATGTGCTATGTCACATCATGATAGTTCAGCCAAGGATATTTAAGAAGAGTCTGTTTTGAAAGAGAAGTGATCAGCAAAATCTGTTGACATTTTATCTATAAAAGGAGAAGGGATTTTATGTTCCTTCTTATCAAGAAACAAGTAAAGCTTATATATTCAAATTCAACTTCTAAATTTCACAATCCCTGAAAACAAAACCAAAAGCAACAAGAAATACCTGTTACAGTTGAGTTGGTTTTTTATCGCTATCACTTACAGCAAAACAGAGCATTTGTTTTTAAAAACTTCTGTTGCCCAAGTTCATTCATAGGTCCCTTCCCTTTTTCTCCTCTTCCTTTATTCATCTTTTCATCTTTCTCTGCCAGCTCCTTTCGCATTGGCAACATTATCACAGAATGTGAAGATTATTCAGTTAATTTACTAGAAAGAGAACACAGAGGCATGTCCTTCCCCTCATGCAGGTCTCTATGTCTTTAGGGAAATATTCAGTATTGTGCTAGAAATTCTCTAAACCAAGGGCAGTGAGAGCTGTGCCGGGCTGCACTTTTCTTGCTCGGATTAGAGGTTAAGTGCGCATTGGAATATCAACAGAAACAGAGAGATGCTGTTTTTCAAAAGTTGATGTTCCCAGTAATGCTGACAGCAATGTTATGTCCCCCTGCGAGGGGCTCCTCCAGACAGAGAAGCTGGGATCTGCCTTCTCTCTCTCCTAGATGTCTTCCTAAAGGTGCTGTAGCTCCTGGGCTCATGCAGTCCATGTCGTGCATCACTTCAGATCTCTGACCCTGTGACTGATTGTGTTGACCCCTGCTCTACTGGTCACTAAATGGCACTGTAATGTGAATTTATGGGAGTCTGATTTAAAAAAAAAAAAAAAAAGAAAGATAATGGGTCCTGAATCCTTTATTGGAGGGCTCTGATTTTCAGAGGGCACTGAATACTCGCACACTTCACCTATTCATATCATTCTGAGCACAACAGGCAAAGCACCAAAACTCCCAGTCACATCAGCAAATTTCCATGGGTATTTTTATTATTGCTAATAATAATTTTGTATTTGACTCTTTATAGCCCAGCTGAAATTCTTCTTCCTTTTCATGTCTCCTAAGCAACACAAACAAATGGATTTGATTTCCCACTCTTTTTTCAGTTGTGACAATCTAAATTAGATGCATGTTAGGCTTCTTGGAATCAAACCTATCTGAGCATTGTCTAGTCAGAGACTAGAACAGCAATTTGAAAAAGAAGCTGAAACTGCAGTTTAAATTCCCCTGAATTTTAACCCTTAGCATCCCAGTTCTCGAATTCTGCTTTGCAATTTTTAAATAGATTTTCTTGTGCAATGTAAATTGCTATCTTAATCACTTTAATTCACTGAAATTCAAATACGGTAATGTACGCACATTTCACTTGAAAGTCAGTTTCTATTTTGACTGAGGAAATATTCTCTCTGCCATGTTAAATTCCATCTAATCCACAAGCACTACCATTTTTCACTGGAGGATCATTATAAAGACAGACAATCATTCATTCTCTTTGCTGGAGGAAAGGTGCAACGCAATGATACCATGAGAGCTGATAATCCACTCATGTTTACACTTTAGATATTTCCCACAGAGCGCTCTGGAACAAGGGACACAGACGATGATTTGACAAATGCTGTCCTTTCATACATATTCCCTGGATGCATTTGGACCAACGTACCAGAGAATTCTACTCCTGCTATTCATTTCAGTAATTAGATTTGGAGAGAGTGGTACCACATGCATGTTTATGGTAATCACTTTTAATCCAAATGGTGATCTTTTTCCTTTCTCCTTCCTCTCTCTCTGTTCCCACTTGAATTTGCTGCATACTGCCACAGCATCTGCCAATAAATAAATGACTAACCCAAAATACCCAAGCCTGCCACCTAACAGACCAAAATCCCTTGTATTTTCTTGATTGCAAAGACAAAAAGAAATCATAGTCGAAATTTAGAGAAGAAAAGGAAGGAGAGAAAACAATGAATTAAAGATGAAATGAGAGAGAGAAAAACATACAAATAAAATTTTCATGGGGAATTTTGAAACAAAAGTTAATGTTTTAAAAGCTGAAAAAATAAAAATGTGTTAAGCTGCAAAATTTAATGAAATGGACTTTTTAGGAAAGCAACGTAAAAGTGGGTATTTAGCACATTTTAATTTCATTAGTTATAATAATAGATATATATAATGTATAAAATTAACACACACAAATACATATATACGTGCACATCATTTATTGCATAGTGCATTGGTGCCACAAAATAAGCAAAGCCTTTTCCAGGATTTAATGTTTGCACTTGCACATATCCTTATGATACAACTCCTATTTTCAGTTCCACTTCCATACATGACATAAGAAATGGAAATGCATGTATACCATCAAAATACTTCCCTTCTGGGCTAAGGTATGCCTAAGTATAAAATGTTGTTCGTTCTTTTCCTCAGCTTGGATTGTATTTTTCATCCTGATCTGCTAGCAGTTGAAGAATTGATCATTCTTGTAAAATGAGCAATTGATCTTGGTGAACTAGAATTAGACATTGAGCTAATTTTGTATATGCCACAGAATACGTGTCAGATAGTACTGGCTGTCACTCCGTACTGACTTGGTTCATATTCAAACCACTTAGCTAAAGAGAAAAGGTCGCATATCTTTCTAACAACCCCCTTGACTCATCCATTTACTCATAAACAATGTGTTTTTAACTGTTGGAGGAAAAAACCTCCAGTAAAATGTGTATTTTTGCTGTCAACAAATCAGGTAATATAACTATCCCTGTAGTCGGTTGTTGTTGTTTTCATTAGTTGAGATTCTTGACATTTTAAGTTCTACAGATGAAATTTCACAGTCTATTATCTTTATTAGGACCTGGAAACCATGAACCTTTTTAAAAATCTTTTATCTTTTTTGGGGGCTAGATTTAAATGAACTGAACAGGAAAATGACCAGCTGCTTAGATTACCACTCCAATCCTCTCATGAATTTTTAAAGGTAGGGATTTTCCAAGAACCAACATCAAATAAAGGATCAAATGCCTTCTATTACAGAATACAAATGTGTTGTTCAAAATCCCTAGAAATTACAGTCTTTGAGAACCATCTGGACCCACATGTTATGCAGAAGGGGAGAAACACAAAGGAAGTACTGATTAATTTTAATGTAGGGTGAAAAGACTTGTAATTAAATGCATTTTTATTAAGTTAGTGTTTCTTCTAGCTCAAACCTTCAAGACTAGTGTCACAGCCTAGACTTCTCAAAAGTAGATATTTTTCCTCATTTTGAAAACTTATTGGATATATTGATAACAAGAGTAAGCTTGTAGATATGGCATTGATTTATTTCATGGACATCCCTTCTGAGCAACCCCTTCTGTATTAGTTTAGTAATTCTTTCCATTAATGATTTGCAGTTTTTTCTCTTTATATGCATCTCTCTCTCTCTATCTTGTTTATGGCAGTTTAAACAAATTTGCCTTTTGTAATGAAAAGCAGAGTGAGATGTTTTTATTAGCATTTGTTCAATACACTTTCACCTATAAATTAAGAACTTTAATTTTGATCTGGATTGCTAGTAAGTGAAAAACTGTTTGTTTTTCTGAAATTAATTGACAACACAGAGATCTATGTTTTCAGACACATTCAGTGATTCTTTTTACTATAAGTACAGAACAGTGAAAGGGGACAAGTTTTCTTAAAATGTTATCTACCACTCTTCTATTGCCTTTCAAGGGTCATAAATTGTTCACACACTTCTCTCTCTGATCATTTGGACAGAAGATCTAAATGAGAGACAGCTTTAGCTGAATGAATATAGTGTTCAATCAGAATAAAGAGAGAGCATGTGACCGTATCGCTAAGTAGTGCATAGACTTAGCACTGCTCTCTGCACGGAAATTGTTTTCTCCCAGAATTACTTGCCAGCCAGTAAGAGGGCTACATTTGCTTTCAGTGTGGTATTTTCATTGTGTATAGAAACACACTAATTAGAAGAATCTTTTTCTGGTGCTTTCTCTAAAATGAAGAAAACAAATGGCATATGTACAGATTTCCTATTTCAGATCTAAGGGAAAACAGATAGATGAAAACCTATGAGAGAAAAAAAAAAGAGTAACCTGGAAAAATGAGAAAATCTAAAAATATGAATGGTCAAAGTATTCGTACCAGAATTTCCTATGATAAAGCCATAGGAAAGAAATAAAATTAATGATTCATTGTGTAGTTAGTTGCTTGGGAAGCTACCTAGTTTGGAGTTAGTCTGTTAGGAAAGAAAGGGCAGTCAATATCACTGAAAGAATGTCAAAAAAGAATGAAAATTTATCAGTAAGCAGGAGAATTACAGAAAGACGGGAATAGAGAGGATCATAAGCAGCTTTATTCTCCTTCCATTTGCCACCACACAGGATGTGCTGTGTGTTACAGATACTTATATTAATCCCAAAAGGTGTTGGTCTCTTCTTAATGATCTATAATGTTGAAACTCCACAAGCTCTTCAGGCAAACTGCCAGTGTACTTCATTATCCATTACCACTAGATATTTATTTTTTTAATATCTACCCTAAACTGTTGTTGCTGTAATCGAAGTCCATTACTCACAGTCCTATCCACCCATGCATGGAGAACAGATTTTTTCCTTTATCACTGTACCAATCTCTCAAAATATTGTTAGGCACATTGTCAGCTGAGTTATTAAATACATGAAAACTACCTCCAGTTCAGGAATTCTGTCAGTTGAAAATAGTTAAAGGTTGAGAAGATTTGGGATGTATCATCTTTTCTCGTACTTACTTACTTTGAGCTTCTGTTTCTGGCCATTACTAGAAACATGGTAACAGGCAAGGTGGACCTTTGAGATGATTTATTCTTTTCCGTTCTGATTTTATGCAACTTTGAATATGTTATTGTATCCCCTCTCAGCCGCCTTCTTTTATTTAGGTTTTTTTCAGTAGGTAGGTCACGTTTTGTAAAACTTGATCATTCTCTTTGCTCTATCACAGGCATAGACTGCATAGACTGGTTCACATCTTCCTTGAAACATGGGTCTCAAGAGAACTCTGTACTGAGTTCAGCTGAGCTGAGTGGAGTGGAAAGATTTCTTCTGCTATTTGGTAGACCATCCTCATATTTATTCATTCCTCTACGCAGTTTGCCTTCTCTGCAACGGTGTGGTGTTACTGCCTTGTGTTCAGTTTGTGATCTACAAAAGCCCAGATCCTTTTCTGAAGAAATGCTACCAGCCTGTATTTGTGCAGTTGATCGTCTTGCATTTACCTTCATAGAAATTAATTTTACTCTTTCCAGATCATCTCTCAAATTTGTTCAGGCTTTTTTAATTCTAACCCTGTCCCCAACATATCCTCACTCAGCTTGGTGTCATTTGTAAATGTAATAAGGCCATTTTGTATTCCATCAGGAAGATTGCTAATGAAAATACCAAAGGGTATCATAATCTTCAGAATGCTGCTTGACACATCTTTCTATGTGAAAATGAATCACTGAAAATTTATTTTCTGGATTGAGCTGTCCAACCAGTTTTGCTGCAACAGAATAGAAGTTTCATCAAGAATCTTTTCCCACAGCTTGCTCATGGGAATGTTTTGTGAGTTAATAGATTAAAGTCACAGAATCTCTATTACTTCTCCCCTATCCATAACATCTGTTCCTTTATCATGCAGGTTTGTTTGACTCAGTTTGTTCTTGACTGCTGTTCATCTCCTTACTATCATCCATGCACTTGCAAATAATTCCTTTGATTATCTTTTCCAGACTTTTCAGAATTGAAGTTGACTGGCCTCAGTTCCTTTTTTCCTCCCTTTTCAACACCTGTGCTATGACATTCTCCAATGCTCCACTACTTCATCTTTCCCCAAAAATATATTGATTATGAAGCTTTCAGATGTTTCAGACATTTTTTCAGTTTTCCTAGGAAAAAGCCGCATAAACTAGGTCTACCCAAATCTCTGAAGGAATTGAAGAATTAGATGTCTGTGCCACTAACAAAAATAAGTTCATTTTTTTTTAAATGCATGGCATGCAGAAGTTCTGGAAGGTAACTTTTTACCTTACTCTCAAAATGACTCATGTTACCTAACTGTGAGCATTATGACAGCACTCAAAAGATTGTTTGAAACAAATAATGAATCCTGAAACTGTAAAATATCTGGGTGAATATAGAGTTCATTCACTTTAAAAGTTTAAAACACCATTATTCAGCTCAATTGCCTGCCTAACACAGGTAATGCAGCTCCTCCTTTATGTAAATCCTATTATTTAACGTATTTGAGTAAAATACAAGCTTCATATAAAGACTTTGTATTGCTTTGTAAACCTTCTTTGAAATACTGGAACATGATAAGATATGATGTGACTGAACCTAGATCGATTCTGGAAAGGAAAAAAATACAGCTCCAACCTATGAGAAAGATATTGTCAAGCTGGTCAGCAAAACAGTAGGTAAACAGGAACTGACAGTCATAATTTATTTTGAATCAGAAATGCTGCAATCAAACTCCTCATAAAAAGCTATGTGGAAATACAGATATTTTGGGATAAGAGGCAAACTACTGTTATGGATTGAATACTGACAAAATAAACAGTGTTTTCTAAACATGGAAACATAAAATACAGAGTTTGCTAAATGGTGCAATTTAGGACTGGTTTTAGTCTTCATTAATGATCTGGAAACAGGAGGAATAGGGAAAATGAATGAGGCAAACGAAACTAAATGCTGGTTGCTTTTACAACCAGTAATATTCTCTGTTTTTTTTTTTTTTAAGTTCAATCAATACATTAGCCATTTTTTGTGCTTCAATTTCAAGAGAAGATCATAAAAGCTACACATCTGAATAACTGTGTTTCATAGCAGGTCCAATTCTATTGTTCCTTCTCATAAGCAAGTTTTATACACACACTGAAAGTGGAAATTGGTTTAGAAGAACTGAAACTACTTAATGAGTCACTATGTGTTGACCCCTGAGGCATCTACTGTCAGTTTGTCTTGCTGCCTGTTTTGCAGCAGGACCCTTGCTTCCCAGTTGCATATACACTGCGTGTGTACATGGTATACAGATACACATTCATTCACTCTCAGACTTCCATTATGGTGCAAATCCTGAGTTTTCTTAGAAGTTCATGCATTTTGGTAGAATAGGAATGCCTTAGGTTGTGAATGCTTGTGGGTTGCAGATAATTGTGTTTTTGTGTTTCTGCATGAATGTCTCAAACTAAGCCTTTGAATTCTCAAGCACAAGCCTACTATAGTGAGCTACAGCCAGTATGGGCTGTTTGTAAACTGCTACAACAGCCTGACTGAACCGAAGTTAGACACGTGGGACTCTCTGAAGTGTAGACTTACGCACTATACATTTGTCAAAAGGACCAGCTGGGAAGCTGATGATGCATTGTGCTTCTGCATATAGACTGTTGAGATTGGGGAAGCCTTGTCCTGTGGGAGATATGCTCTGAAATGCACCAGCCATTGCTGGAGGCGGCCTAGGGACACATCTGTAACTGCAAACAGCTGGACCACATGAAACCAACAGGACTTTCAGCCCAGCTTTCCCAGACCAGCAGCGATCTCCTTGATGGGAAGGGAAGGGAAGGGAAGGCAAGACTGAGTAATGCTGGTGGCAACTGAGTGCATGAAACAGTCAAATAGGGTAGAAGTATTAGTGGCGTTGGTTCTTAAATAAACCCCAGTGTTCAAACCTGCTATGGATTGCTATTTAGTCTCTCTCCTGTGGTAGGCATGACTGAGAGGATAGCTCACACTGTCTACAAGTATTACAGACACAAACTGTGAGGACTTTAAAATTAATCTTTGCACTTCTTGCTGCTGCTTTATGCAGGGCCAGTTCTCTACACTCTGGTAAGAGAATCTGAGGGGTACTCAGACTTGTGCTGACCTTAGCTTTTCACAGGAATCTGAAAACACACTTGAAGATTGGCATAGAATAATGATGTTCTGGCGGAACTTCTTTTTTATCAAATTCACTCTCTTTTTGCCACAGTAGCAGTTGGAGTTGGGAAGAGGTCTGTTGAAAGAATCACTTTATTACCCCTGTAAAATTAGGCTCATCCTTAAATCTAGTTAACCATGGCTGGCTAAACCAGCTTTGGAAACAGATTATACTTCCTATAGGCTGTACTATACTGTAGAGCTAAGCAAAATGCAGAAATCCTAAAGAGCTCTGTAGTCCCTCTTTATCCTGCAAGCTGAGAGGCAAATTCTGTCTTTAGCCAAGCATGTGACACTTCAAGTGACATTTACAACCTTTGCAGGGCTATAGAGATGTGACTGAGAGCAAAATCTGACTTTTTTTTTTAATATTAATTCTACCCATCCTCACTTTTTCACCATCATATGATGGAAAACTCTATTTCACACAAATGCAGGGACTGGGGTGGCTTTGTATAAAATCAGTAGAAAGTCCTTCCTTGATTTCAGTGGGAGCTTTCACTTCTGCAAAAAGATCCACAGCCAAAGAAAGGGATATATTAGTCTGTCTCTTTCTTGCAGGTAGTTTGAATTTTAGCAGTAAAATAGCATTGGAATTTACTGCCATCTCGGATACTGCATCTCCTATGTATAGCAAGATACTTTTGGTTGATATTGCTGATTAGCAGATAAGTAGAACACGCAACTTCTCTAGATCTGTGCTTTCCTTTATCCAATATTCTCAAACAGAAATATTAATAGATGACACTTAAAGGCTTTATTTATCTGAGGACTTTAGTATGGGTTATTACAAAAGGGAAACAATACTAATAACTAATAAATTCTTAGTTTCCCTTGTTGTTTTTCCTAATGTATCTGTAGTAGCCAATGACAGGAATTGGCAGAATTGATGTTTCCAGGCACAGATGTCAGTGTAAGTCTCATCAGGCACAGCTAAAACAGCATATTGCCCATGGTGGTGAAAAGTAATACCGTATTAATAGCCTTCAGCTTCCACCTAATTCGTGGTAAAAGCTGAGGGGTAAAGAGAATTTCCACTTCACAGGCACAAACGCCTGTAGGTGGGTAACAGTTTTTAAATGTTCTAACACCTGCACATATCCAGGTATGGCACTCCAGGGACAACATGCAAGCTGTGCATCTGCCTGAAGCACATTTACAGTGTGTTGACTTTCTGCTTTGTTTTGGTTCGTGTTTTACCTCGCTATCACAGGTGATCATCCTCTGGAGGCTGTCACACGGGAATTTTTTGGTCACTTCTTTGAAGCGTGTAAGTGCATTACTCCTGATCTATGTCCCCCCTAACTATATACATTTATTCTTCCTCTTAGCATTACACAGGGAGCAGCAAGCTTTGATAAGCTGTTTGAGCAAGATGCCTATTGGGATTATTGATTGTATGTACGCTTTTATTTGACTCGCTTAAAACAACTTTTAGCAGTTGACTAGGTTGTGATTTTCCTTCCCCCATCCCTCCCACGAGAAATTTTAATTTCAAAATCCTAAAAGAGAAGGTGTACAGTTCAAACAATGACCAACCTGCAAAAACAGTGTGATAGGTGCTTAGTTTCTGGAATATTTTCCCAGCTCTCATATTGAGAGTTAAAGAGGATTTCTAATTTTTATTCCACTCATTACTAAACAGGAACACTGAGGTCACAGCAAATAAAGCAGTATGAGTTAATGAGAACAGCTTTAGCAGAAAGAAGAGGTGTTTCTCAAAGTACATCAAGTGCTTCACATATATTAAGAAACCCCAGCTGAATCAATTTAATAATGTTGGGATTTACACAATTATTACAGAGCCTTCATTATTCACCCAGCCTGCACATACCACAGCACAAATGAACATCTCAGTCTGGTGGTATTAACATTGCCATTTTCTAACCCATTCCCAGGCCATCTGCTACATGCTGATCATTCACTGCTTTAACATTTAACAGTTACCCAACTGCAACTTAGCAGATTTGTGTACTTTTGAAAACAGCTGGTTTAATAACTGCTTCAGAGCTTTTGGATAAAGAAATTATTTTGTAGTGCTTTACAATAGACATTTTTTTTAAATCAGTGCCTCTGAGAAAAGAGTATAACAGTTGCTTCCACAAATTTATGAATTTGCAACTTTTCATTTTATTTCTTGTCACATAAGGAAAAATGTTTGATTATTTATAGAACAATAATTCAAGAAATCTCTTTTACCATTCCTGGTTTATTTTTTGTCCTCTCTCAACTACAGAGGAAATATTTATATGCTGGGGTAATGAAAGAGCTTAATATGTCAATCTGTCTGAAAGGCTCCAAGTTGGAGCTTGTAACATAAAAAACAACAGACATGTAGCTTAAAACACAAAATCATAGCATAATAGTAACAATTAAGCTAAATTAATAGTGAGCTTTGAACATAGCTGAGTTGTAACCCTGGCTTTCCAAACTTGATGAGAATGTGAAAATAGTGTTCATTCTTCCGCTGATCTTGATGTCACGTTTTATAACAAATATTAGCTATGACCGACTGGAACTATTCTCTTTACTTTGTCTTCTGTATATTGCAAATTATCACAATTTAGGTGCTCTTATAATTTCACCCGAAGCAGTTTAAATATATACATATATACATCTTGTTAATAACCATTTGACTTGCTTATTCTAAATACCCTTCAGATGCTAATTAACCCTTGCTTCATAAACATTCCGGTAGTTGTTGCTGGATGCTGACATTGATATTTATATTAGAAACCAGAATGGAAGCAGTTAAAAGGCAAGAACTTAGTATTAATGTGCCACGAAAGTGACAACTCACGAGTTTCTTTTCAAAGCACCTCTTCTTTTACACAGCCATCAATCAAAGTGACAGCATCCATTAGATTGTTTGGATTCTCCAGCACAAATTAATTAATCTGTCCAGTACTTCCTATCTCACCATTTCAATGAACCAACAAATAAAGCCAATCAAGACTTCAATTCTTTGCTGATTAGCCAATAAACCATGGCAGCAGACTTGTGACAGTACTTCTGGGATTCTCGCAGAAACTCATTTATAGCAGGTAGGAAGTGTCAGGATCAGTCTTCACAGAAACAAATGGGTGTACATTTTATTATTATTTTTTAAAACTAGCCTCATAATAACAACAAATTAAAAAGTGGAACAGCAGAAAAACAAATCTGAGAAACACATTGCCTGAAATGGAACAAAATATAAAATTAAACATCTCAGAAATCACAGAAAATGAAAGTGCTTTGGTGGTATGTAATAACAGCTTTCAGCTCCCGTCACTGGAACCAGAGCAGTGAGGAGCGTAAAACTGAGATATGCAATGATCTGCACGCTGCTGGCCAGCAGGTAGGTTACACCGTGGAAACGTCCTAATGTAGGAAAAAACAGTCATGTGCAGTCACTCCAAGGATTTTCCCTGTTCTATTAGAAAAGTTATACATTCTAGCTACATAAGGAAGAGTGAGAGCAGGATGATCCCCAGCAGCCTATGAGAAGTTAGGAAGCAATACTGTGCCCTTGGCACACAGCTCAATTGTTAGCCCATGCTAGTCTGGTTTGGACCCTTACAACCTGCTCTTTCCAAGACAAAGCCAGGACAGAGTCGTGGAAACAGTTCATTCCAGATTCTCCCACCAAATGGCAACAGGAGTAGGACTACATAAGGTTTATCCCTTCCCCTCAAGCCTACTGTTTCCCAGCACCATCCCAGCAGACTTTTCACACCTAACGCTGATATACAACTGTATGCAATTTCCCTGGATATAACACATATATTTCCACCTCACAGGAACAAAGTCACCATTCTGGTAACATACAATGTTATCTTAAGCACTTTAAATTGATAAAAAATAGTAGCGATGTCTTCTGTCCCAGGGCCAAAAGAGATTTAGAACCAAGAATAATGTAGTGCAAATAAGGCCAGTCTGTTTTAGAGGGAACTCAGCCTAAGCATGGGTAAGTTAGTCTGTACCACTTGACCTCGGGACTGAGGCTTGTTTCTTGGCCCTCTTTTATTTAGCTGTTCAAGGATGCCCTTCACCTATATACTCTAACAGGGTCTTAAAACAACAATGAAGTCTATACTACTTTCCATTTGAAGCTAATACTATTATCTCATCTACATCCCAGTCTGAATATCCGGTGGAAAACTCAAGTAGCACAGCTTTCTGCCTTTTCCCACTTGAGTCTGAAAGCTAAATTTTCTTGCCTACAAAGGGCTTCTCTACCACATAACTTTTTCTTGTTAGAATAGGAATGCAGAAAGTTGGATTACTGAACATGAATCCAACCTAGATCTGTGTCCATCATCAGCAAGGACATTATGTCAGTTTGGTATCGCATGAGGTCTTCACAGTTTTTGTAAGGCAGAATAAAATTTTGCTACTGGAGATCAAAAGGTGCTTTTCAGAATTTATTGTGAAGGTCTCATTCAAGTTCCAATTAATTCAGTACCAAAACTCAGAGGTAGCAAGATCAGGAATTGATACAATAAAGATCTAATTCTCTCTTAATATAATTCCTACTAGTGCCAATAGATGTAATTTGAAAAGAGATGTCTGAGCAACATAAAAAAAACCCCAACCTTACAAAATAAATATGCAGAGATTCTGTGACAAAAACACTAGCTAATAGAAACATGAACCATTTTATTTTTGAAGTGTTAAGGAAATCAGGTTACATACAGTGTGCTATTATAATGAGCATAAGATTACATTGTAATTAAATTCCTAAGTAAAATTTTAATACTTTAAATGACTTAAAACCAACAGCAAAACAACAAAGTGTGAATGAGTAATATTGGATTTCAAATTATTTTCACTTTCATGATTACAGTTCTGAAAATAATATGCAAAGCATTATTAAAATGCCTCTTTCATTTCAACAGTTTTCCAATAAAATTAATATAATTAGATACATTAGAATTTTGTAGATGTTGAAAAGTAGATTGATGATGAAGCATAAAATATTTAATGTAACTCTGGGTAAGAAATTACAGAGAAACTATATTACAAGTTAAGCATAGTTGATTTTAGAATGATTTATTTAAGTTCAGTTTTTCACCCACAACCTAATAATGGTTGTAACTGTCAGCCAACTTAATATTTACATAAATAGAAATTAATAGAAAGCTATGTGTTCCTGACATCTGAATATTTTTATTTCATTCTGTTCTTTCTTTTTCTGCTTAGTATGTTATGACAGACCTGTTAATGTGTTATCTGACTCTACTTGAACTATTCACTGAGGAACATGACTGAAATCTACCATTTTCCTCATTGTCTCTAGAAGCAGCAGCTTGTAGCAGTTGAAATTATTGTCATAGCTTTATTTGGAGTTTGTGTGGGTTTTTTTCTGCTGTGTTTCAATGGAAACAATAAATGCTGTGTTGTAAATAGGAGAAAGGTTATGTAATATTGCTGCTGGTAATGATATTTTAGGCCACGTTCTCATCTGCTAAGATTGGGTGGATTCTACCGGAGAAAAGGAAATATCATTTATCAACTCGTAGGTGCAAGAAATCCAAGACTATTTTTTAGTTATCCACTGAATTGTGAGTATGCACTCTCATCCCACAAAGACTACTCTTCAGAATGATATCTTTCAGTCATCATTGTTACTGCTTTTTATTTGTGATTTAGTTCGTCCCCATAGTTTTGTACTGATGGGAAATAAACACTAACCATCTTTTGAATACGTAAAACTCAGTATAATCTGCTTATTCATTTCAGTCACCATTTCATTTCTGTATCCTCTTTGACTCAGAAATACATTCCAAATGTTCAGTTGTCCCACACAGTGGAAAAATTCGAACATAGACTGAAATATTCTTTAACTGCAAAGAATATACAAAGTGTTAAAGCAGCAGACATCAGCTAGTGGAGATAATGTAATTTCTTGCATCTCGATGCTCCTTCCTGATGCTCATCAGCCCCGAAATACCTTTTGCAGTCTTTTCTCAGCGTAACAGGTTTTCTCTCTCTGTGTAATACTTTTTGTCTTTTCTTTCATATTCTCTGTCCTTGTTGTCTTTTTTTGTCCTGAATTTGAGAGGATCTTTTGAAGTTATTTTTGTCAGACTATGATTTCTAGTGACTATGCATGAGTTTCTGTTTATATCCTCAGCAACCCAGTGTATAAGTAATACATGAATTATGTACTCTTAAGAATATTGTGATGAAAACTGCATGAAAAAATAAGTAGTTTGCCTGTTTATCCAGCAATGGCACAGCACCTGCAGGCCTACTGAAGATACTGATGTCAGTGAATGATCTGGCTTCAAAAACCAGGTGAAATACTCAATGACTGTATTTCTGAAGTTAAGAATTCATCAGTTTGCATTGTGAGTTAATTACATTGTCATAAATATTTTAAGTACAAAATCTCCCCTTAGTTAGATATCAGAGACAAGGAGTGAAAGATAGAAGGAAGAATGAAAGAAATCTGTGAAATTTAGCTGATTTTCCTAGATTACATAGTTACCTCTAATTACAGGCATCGTTGTTTCTGGTTTGGAACGTCCAGCATACTGTTTAAAGATGAATACTGATTGCATGACTTCTGAACTAACAATAGTTCAGAAAGACCTATTTCTTAGTACATACATTTTTTTTCCCACCAAAAGACTGTAACACAATAAATATAATTAAATGGAAAAAAATATGTATTTTAGGTTTTTTTGCCTTAGGCTGAAGAACAGCTTGAATAGCTTTTACACTGATTTGACTGTTCTCTCCATTCTAAACACTGTAAGCTTAGCTCTTTAAAGAGCTTGTTTCTGCTATATTCTATTCAATATTGTCATGGTTTAAACACATTGTACAATTACATAGAGAAATAATTATTATGATTGAATTTATATATAAATATTCACATATTTGAAGCAAAATATCAAGAATCTTAAGAAGCAGTTCCTAGACATGATGGTGTTTTCTATGACAAAATATAAAGACTATCTAATAAATAGGGATACAATCATTTTGATATACATTTTTACATTCCTTTCTAAGTGTTTTGAGGTACAATCACCATTGAACTCTGTTAGCCATTGTTACATGTGCAATCCCTGCTAATTATCTCCAAACAGAAGCAAGTCTTGTGTTTCTGGGGTCACAATAATGTATGTCTACTAAATCCTGATACTCTCGCTTGTACTACTCTTCTTCCTACAGATTTATCTTCCTTTCTTCCTTTTTGCCTGGTTTGATTTAATCTTTTTATTTAACCAGGTAGATCTAAGCATTTAGAAATTTTACTTGCGGTGTATATATATAAAAGTGCATGCACACACACACATATGGGTGCTGTCCAGTTTTCACAGAGGCCATTAACATTTATTAATTGGTTTTACAGTCAGATTTGCAGCTGCTCAAGTGGTATTTTTATCTATTAATTATTTTAAAACTGTGGTAGATGATGTTTACACATCACTTCATTGTTCCATCTCTGTTTCCTAGTTTCTCTCCCACATTTTGCACATAAAGTCCTGTTTTCTTAGAGTCATATCAGTGTCATTGTTAGCCGTATTTGGGACTTTTCCCCCTTAAAATGCACCAGTGTTTTCCTCAATCTAAACTTTTTCACAGTGCTTTAATGCCATCCTTTCGAATTAAAAAACTGTGTTACACTGAGAATGTACAAACAACAAAATATTGCAAAATAATGAAGAAAAGGTGTTTTCAGGTTTCAGAGCAATGCTTTGGATTGTGACACATTTTATCAAGTTTCATTGGTCATGTCATGTTTCATATCTCTTGTAACATCAGATGCTGTAGGCTGAAGCAACCTGATGTGTGGAACATCAAAATGTACTGTACTGTATGTCATCCAAGAAATCTTTGACAATATTGTTAGCAAAAAGCATATGATTCATTGAAGGAAAAAACCACTAAAAATACAGGAAAAGTAAAATGTTTCTTTGCTTCACTAAGAGTTAGTCAGATTAAAAAAATATATATATATGGTCCTGGATTTATTCTGGTGAACGAGTTGGTCATAAAATAGATATGCTGTGAACACATTTGCTTTTAGGTGCCCCCATAGGGACACATATGGAGATATACTCACATTGTATCTTTTCCCATTTAATAGTATATTAGGAATGCTTCTTCCGAT
>NW_008796063.1:3056618-3061161 GCF_000699145.1 Aptenodytes forsteri
ATATATATATGGTCCTGGATTTATTCTGGTGAACGAGTTGGTCATAAAATAGATATGCTGTGAACACATTTGCTTTTAGGTGCCCCCATAGGGACACATATGGAGATATACTCACATTGTATCTTTTCCCATTTAATAGTATATAAGGCATATGCTTCTTCATATATGTCTTAATTCGGCTCCAGGAATTTCTCTGCAGACACAAAAGATCTTGATTTTCAGATAAATTGCACAACCCTTAATCTTTTAAATGTGAAAAGAAGATGAAAAGTATTTAAAGTGTGGTTTCAGAATTCCCATTAGAAATATTATCTGAAAAGAGAAATCTGCTGCAAATAATTCTGTTTGCTTCTTTTGATCTCTACTAGAGGAACTAACAACACTGATGGATGAACTCTGGTGAGTCCTGTTGAAGTAAGGACAGTATCACCCCAGCTGCTTGCCTTGTTTCTCTGCTTGAGGTTTCTATTTCCACAGCAGAGCTGACAGAAGGGAACACCTGCCTACACATCAGTAAGTGTCTTGGCTTGAATTTGGTTCCTTGGCTTAAAAATACAATTAAACTGGGTTTGCATTAAGATGCCAGACCCTGCACGGAAGCACATGCACTATGGGCACACGTTCTCTTTGGCTGACTCTTCTGTGGAAGTGGTAAAACTTAGCATGCAGCTGCTGTAGTAACTGAAACTTCCACAAGAGTTTTTGAAGTGCCCTATATGTCACACAGTTTGAACACGGGAGAACAAAAATTTCCACACCTCCCTGTGTTAGCCGAACTACCCAACTAAATCTCAGATAGATAACTTCCTCATTATGCTACCTGGAAAACAATTTTCAGGTAATTTACTTTATTATTTTTCATTTTCCACACCTATCTTTTATGTTTCTGCAAAATTTAGATTCCTATCTCAAGGACAAAAGAAATTCATTGAAGAAATCTTGAAGAGTTTTGTTCATAAACCTCATTTAGGAAGTTTATTTGTAGAATTGTCTCAAAGCTTTGTGGAAAGCTGATTTTAAATTATTTAACTAAATCTAAATAAACCACTGTTTTTTTGTAAAAATTTTAAATTAGAGTGAAGATCTTTTTTGCCTCACAAACTGGACAATTTGAAAGAAAAGCTTTAGAACAACTAAAGGGTGTTTGCAGAGTCAGTCTTATATTCAGAACTGATAACATTTTTTCTGACAAAAGCCTGTAGTTAAAAAAGTCTATACACTGTGCACATAACACATGGCTTTATTATTATTTTACATCCTGCATAGGAACAGTGGTCATGAAACTTAACCATATTATATTATCTGTCGTGCTGATCCATAGCACTTAAATTCTAAGTTTAAATTGAGATAACAGAGAAATACACAAAAATTTGCAAGAATACAATGCCACTATCTAGGCTGCAAAATTAGCATGCATAGTAGAGTACCAAGAATCACCTATTATCGAGTTTTTCATTGACTTCACAGAAAGAGAAAGATTTAATAGAGATGTCGAAGGAAGCTACCAAAAATCATTATGGAAGTTGAGAGAGAGTTTCCTCCAAAAAACATGATTTTACAGAGAAAGAACTTACAAATATTAGATAATCTGTATAGGCAGATTCTACTGGTTCGTATCAAGACTGGGTCCAGGTAAAAGTTCTGAGTACCAGCTATATTTCTTAAATTGTTATAAAGTATTTGAGTATGAGGATTTTTTCTTTTGGTGAGGAATATCATAATTTGTCCTAGAATATTATTCACATTTCTGTCTTAACAGAAATTCTAATGAGGCTGTTTTCCTTACAGTTGCTGATGATGCATTATTGCACCCTATCATTTTTAAAGGTTATACTTGTTTTAAATGTGCTTGTACTCCTTGTAGTTCATTGGCAATTAATGAGAATTTTGTACTAAAAACCTAAATATCATCAAACCACTAAGAATACATTTTTTTTTCTGTCTTCCTCTGGCCCACAAATTTAGAGAGGAAAAAATTTAACTAGTGTTTAAAGAAAAACCTGAATATTCAGCATCTGAAACCCCGGGTCATGCTCTTCCTGCAGGGGCCTCCCCTTGCAATTGTGAAGTGGGGATAAAACTAATCAATTACAAGTTACCACTATTGGTTAACTCAAACCACAAACAACTTCTATTAATAAGTCAAGAAAGACCGGAGATTTATTATGTGTAATTATTTCGTATTTAAACATAGTAGGGTAGTGTCCTGTCTCAGACAATTATACATGCAGAAAAGTTTTCTTGTCTTTAGCTTCAGAATGGTGCTGTTAAAGTATGAAGCAAATCAGTATTTACATAGTGTGAACTACTTGATTTTCAAGGTATCATGAGGCATGTGCGTTTGATGTGCTGAATGAAAGTGAGTTTTCAATCATATGGTTGTGTTGAAAAAAGTTATAAAAGCTTTTTCACACTTCTACAATAAAGCCATTTTTAAGCGGCTTTCAGGTTTTAACTTACACATTATTAAACCATTTTCTCAAAATCTCCGAAAAAGGAAAAAAATATACCATAGTAGCATATATCTGGGGACACACACACACACACATATTTAGAGAATCTATCTATGTGTTTAATTTTCAAGGTCAGCTTTATGAGTCTGTTTCTACTAACTGATAAGCCTTTCAATCTTTTTTTTTCCCCCAACCAATTCCTTTACTTTTTCCATTTATTACTGTTTCACTTTGGGAATACACTTACATCCCTTAAAAATATTTTGTGAGCCTTTGCTGCAATTGTAAGGAATAGAAGAATTCAACAGAAACATAATCTGTTCACTTTCAATTCTATTCTAAAGAAATAAAGTGCTGTTTTTCGAAATTGAATGGACTTTTCTCTCCTGAATTTAACAATAACTTTATTTCCCTGATTGGAGAGAGACCATGGGAGAAACATGAAGCACTTTAAAAAGAAAAAGAAGAAAAGATTTTCTTTCAATGAATAAAGCCAAGCTCTAGGAAATCTATTTTATTTAGTTCTCTCTTTTCAAACATGTAACACTACTTTGAATTAATTTTTCAATAAACAACAAAGTATTTATATGAGTCTCTATTTCATAAAGTACACTGAACAAATTAATTTGGAGAAATGTCAAAATTGCTGTAGCTTCCAAGAAGTCACACATATTTATGATTTGGAATAGTTAAAAAGGGAGAGGCTATTAAAATAAAAGTTGAAGCTTTTCATTTCAGCTATTTATATAATATACATACGTACTTATTGCTCCAATGACATTTCGTTTAGAAATCTTTTCTTTTTCAAAGAAAGTGTAACATTACTGGAAAAAAATTCATTTGGGCAATTTTTTTTTTTTTTTGAGGTTTCATTTTAACCGTCAAATTGAAATCTCAAGCATTCACAGTATTAATAGTTGTGACTGATACTGCATTTCTCATGTTTCCATGTGTTGAGGTGTGTGCTGATTTCTGCAAAGGTCAGGAGACATTTTCTTCCACCTTTTAACCCAGTCTGCGGCATTTAATGCTTGGCTGGAGGCATTCACTAGGACTTTTGCCTTTCTCTTGAACATCAACTATTAGTTGCTGCCAACAGCAAGATGCTTTATCTTGTATCACAAATCATAGGTTCTTTTTCTCTCCTCACAGGCAAACAGATCTGTTTGAACAGATATATAGTCCTTGAAATGAGATGCCATTCACAAAATATTTTTTCTATCATAAAAAATTCTGTCTAATAAATAATATGTGAGCATTTAGAAATCCCTTTCTTTCTCTGAACCTTTTTTTTAAATTTTACCCAAAATTTGGGGCAAAAAAGAAAACAATACTGTTTCTTCAGGTTGTTCAGAGGACAAAAATATCACAGTTTTAGGCACCATCCTGCAGGCCTGTTTGTAGTGAGAGGCAGCAAGTATTCTAAGTGGGTAATACTGCCTCTGGGAGAGGCAAGGGATCTGCTGAAGGCAGAGTAGAAGGAAAGTGTTTGATCTTACCAGTCTGGCAAGCAACACCTTGCCTTGTTGAGTAACTACTGCTCTACAGTGATACAGCTACTCTTACAGGACTCTTACAGGTCTTCCAAACCTTAAAAGTCTGCAATGCTCAGAGTCAAGATCTTTTCTCTCAGTAGCAGAATCTCATAGCTCTTTCTGGGCGCAGCATTCAGCAGGACCCATGAACGGTAGTTCTCTACCTGCAAGAGATTTAAGAGTCCTCTTCCGTGGAAGGCTTTTACCTAGCAGCTGAGAGAAACAGTCATTGCTGGATCAAAGCAGTCCCTACTGAATTTTGCCTTTCTAATAGCTCTTGCAGCCTCTGGTGAGCTGAGAGTCTATAAACCAGAAATTACTTTTGGTCTAGGAGATAAGGTCTTGCCTGCTAGATTCTTGAGATGTCTTAGCATCCACTGAATTCAGAAATTAGAATAGAACCATAGAATCGTAGAATCGTAGAATCATAGATAGAATAGTTGGTTGGAAGGGACCTCTAAAGGTCATCTAGTCCAACCCCCCTGCCGGGGGCAGGGACATCTCAACTAGATCAGGTTGCTCAAAGCCCCGTCCAACCTGACCTTGAATGTTTCC
>NW_008796063.1:3063886-3068609 GCF_000699145.1 Aptenodytes forsteri
ATACTGTGTTTGATGCACCCCAGGATGCGGTTTGCCTTCTTGGCTGCCAGGGCACACTGCTGACTCATACTGAGCCTGCTGTCGACCAGCACCCCCAGATCCCTTTCTGCAGGGCTGCTTTCCAGCCACTCCTCTCCCAGTTTATACTTGTCCCCGGCATTACTCCATCCTAGGTGCAGAATCTGGCATTTGGACTTGTTAAATTTCATCCCACTAATCATAGCCCAATGCTCCAATCTATCTAGATCCCTCTGCAAGGCATGTTGTCCCTCAAGAGAGTCAACAGCACCTTGTAGTTTATTAGAGACAGTTACTGTAACACAGCAACTATATGGGAACCTAATGGAAAAGCATGCAGGGTTTCAGTGCTCCTCAGCCATCACTGTAATCCAGAAGCCTTTCTCAACCACAGAGGGGTGTTTGTGGGATCTCACTTGGAGAAGAGGCTGCAACAGAATTCTAATATAATTTTTAGGTTTTTTGCTTCCACCAAAACATTATAGAGATCATGACTTTTAAGATAATAATAATAATGAAGTGAATTCAAGCACATACGATTTGAAACCTTGAGAATAATGTTGAAAGAATGGACTGTATGAGAGCTGTTCACTACATTTTGGTGTTATGTTGATGGGAAAGCATGAGAAGTTTGCAAACAAATGGGAGGGGAAGGACATGGAAAAAAAAAAACCCACAGTGCAAGGGAAAAAGGGGTGAAATAATAAAGCATGTGGTATTTGGGTAAAAAGAAAAGAGAAATTGTAGCAAATAGCTAATCTGAACAAAACAAGGAAAGTCTGCTCAAAACTGTGGGAAGCTGAGATTCTGTTTATCTGTGCTTTGGCAGTAGTCTCAAACTCCTTTAATGATAGCTTATACTACAGATCAAAACAATAAGAGATGAGTTTAAATCATGAAGTTTCAATATAAAATTGAACTTCATCAAATGTCTAGTTACTGGGAGATATGTCCTGGACCCTTTTTTATTACTAAATAGTTTAAGTAGTTTTGAACTCAGAACACCCATGTCTGCAAATTCCCTACTTCACACTGCATAAGACTTTCAACTATAGCACTGTTCAATTTGATATGGGTAGATAGGAAGATTTGTGATGGAAACTGAGTGCTTCAAGCCAAAGGCTAAATTCTTATCTCAGTGGACTGGAACTTAGGTGCCTAGCTGCTTTGAATACTGTCGGGAAAGTTATCATATGCATGAAAATTCTTGAGCATCAGAATACAACTGCATGCTCAATATTTGAAAAGAGCATTAACCTAAGTATTTCAAAGAGCATATAAGCAAACTTTTTTTTAAAACAGATGTGATGGGGATTACATTCTCTCTAGGTATCATTATCCATGTTTCATAAGCTCTTTTGGATTTACAAATTTGTGGAAGTTTTGAAAATTAAATGCTGCTATTGATTAAATGTAAGCTTTGTTCCAAGCCATGAATCAGGTCTTATGTTTATCAATAATTTATTATTTCACATTTGAGACACTACTGATTTTTCCACATACATGCAAGATTATCATTTCACTAAACAACTCAGTTTTGAATACCTGACACTTTTCTTTTAGAATTTTATATTGGTTTCAGCTTTTTTTGAGGCTGCATAATTCCACTACCAATGAGTGACTTGAATAATTCAGTTGCAAAATCAATAAATCGTACCCTGCAACACAAAAATCCAAATGTTGTATAATTCTGACATGAAGCTTCAATCTGTAGGTTTTTAACATGTGCTGGTTTTGGCTGGGATAGTGTTAATTTTCTTCATAGTAGCTAGTATGGGGCTATGTTTTGGATTTGTGCCGAAAACAGTGTTGATCACACAGGGATGTTTTTGTTATTGCTGAGCAGTGCTGACACAGAGTCAAGGCCTTCTCTGCTTCTCACCCCACCCCACCAGCGAGTAGGCTGGGGGTGCACAAGAAGTTGGGAGGGGACATGGCTGGGACAGCTGACCCCAACTGGCCAAAGGGATATTCCACACCATATGACGTCATGCTCAGCATATAAAGCTGGGGGAAGAAGAAGGGGGGGCGGATGTTCGGAGTGATGGCATTTGTCTTCCCAAGTAACTGTTACGTGTGATGGAGCCCTGCTTTCCTGGAGATGGCTGAACACCTGCCTGCCGATGGGAAGGAGTGAATGAATTCCTTGTTTTGCTTTGCTTGCGTGCGCGGCTTTTGCTTTACTTATTAAACTGTCTTTATCTCAACCCACGAGTTTTCTCACTGTTACCCTTCCGATTCTCTCCCCCATCCCACTTGGGGGGGAGTGAGCGAGCGGCTGTGTGGGGCTTAGTTGCCAGCTGGGGTTAAACCACTACAACATACAAGAAAGACAATTCACAAAGTTAAGTCTCCACATATGTTAATAAGAGGAACTGCTAATACTTTTAACATCTTTGTTGTACAGTTAAAAGCACCATGCAAGTTACTGCGTGTATGTTACTTCAAGTTATTAGGCAAATTGTGTTCCAGATCCTTTGAAATGAGGTGGTTCCATACTTCTTGTGTCTTTAATAAAATATATTTGATAACATAGCTCAGTGAAGAATGGAAAGATTCCCATAATTTTAAAGCAAAACCAAAAAAAGTCTGCTTGAAGAAACGTTCGCTAAATTTGGAAAGATTCCCAGATTTAAACATTGTCATTCAAGCATTAACTAGCTAAATGTGAAGAGTTCTGCCTAGCACGAATTCATTTTGAAGTGCTATACGATACAAACACATATGCATACATTCATGCATTTTTTTAGTTTTGCATCATTTATGCTACATTTAGTTTGGAAGATAAATTATTTTATACATAGATATATATGTATATCTGTTTTTTCCTTTGATATTGTCCAAGTTATTATCATCCTGCCTTACTGAAGAAAACAAAGGAAAATATTTCCATCTATAAAGTTGTCTAATATTGCTTCAGTAGAAGCTATGGTAAACAATATTAAAGTGAATAATGTGTTATCCACTGTGTTTCTATCAATGAAATGGCATATAAAAGAATTTGTATTTTGCAAAATAATTCATATGCTTGCATATACAAGTACTACTGACTCTAGAGTGACTACTCAGAGTTTATAAAACCTTACATTTTTAAGATGTTCTGGAAGAATAATGATAGGTATTATTATTTCAGGGTTAAATCAAGAAATGACATAAAAGTCTTAAGGCTAAGCACCATGTTACCTACATTTAGCTACTTAGAATACTTGGAATACAATTTGACTGGGCTTTTCCTTTCGGTGAAGGGGCAGAGTTGACAATTGAGAGCTGCAGTTCAAAGCAACCTGGAGCCAAATAGGGAGTGGCTGAAAACTTGTCAATAGTTTGCAAAGGAGGTAGTAGGTCCCTCTACTAACACCATCAACTGTCTTCTGAGTAACAGCCTGCAGTTTGTTCTGAGTCTGCTCAAGGGTCCTGGAATAAGATAAAGGATGAGGTCTCCCTCATCCTTGGTAAGGATCCAGATCAACAGTCCATGGGTATGGCATTTCCTGTTTTCCTGACATAATCTTGCACTCTCCCTTTCACACCTTCAGCAGAAAGCATTCCACATGCAACAAGGCTCATACTCTGGTACATTTTCCAGGAAAGCATGAAAAATTGAAATGCCACAAAAGCCTGAGGTTACTACAGAAAAAAGGCCTGCTTTTAAAACTAAAATAGCTCCTGGTGCATGTTATAATAGATAATTATCTGGATGTGTACTGGTTCCAAGTTCCAAGAGAGCTACCAAGTTCAGCACTCATGGGAGCACTGATTAATGTTTGGTTTCTGATTTCTGACCAGAGGGAAGGGATGGCAGTGAAGACCACTGGACCCGCTCAGTCAGAGCAGTTGCGGACACAGAGAGAAACAAAACTCTAAGCACTTAGGCAGCCTTACATTGTCTGGGTAAGGCTGTCCAGAGGGCTTCTTGTGAATCACTGTTTTGCACACAAGCACCTCAGTTCCCTCCCATTCCTGTTAAGACACTCATCCATACTGGCTCCATCCACATCAGACCTATCTGTCATATTTTTGCAGACACAAACTACTGTCGTGCATATGAGCCAAAGACCGAGAGCACGTTTTCTCAAAAAGAGACTTGCTGAGGAAGAGGCCAGAGGACAAACAGGTGAGCCTGCTGAAGCCAGAGTCTGTGACTGAGCCCTGAATTATGTAACTATACAGCCTTACAAAGAAAAAAAAGGACCCGACAAAAAAAAGTTCTTTAGCATGTATTTAAAACTTTAGTCTTGTTGAGTTAATGGAACTTCAAAGAGATTTAAACATATAATTGAAGTGCTTTGCTAAAGGACTATCAATACTAACAAAACTTCTTGTTCTGGAACCAGTTTATATCATGGGAAATTTTGGAGGACTTGAAATAAAATTTGAATGGCATGTTCTATATTGTGAAACCCAGGATTTTTCCTTAGTAACTTTATGGCTAATGAAAGTTCTTAATATGCTTTGCCACTTCAGTAATAGAGCTATTATGTTCCATATAATTTTTCCAATATCCCAGAAAATGCAACTTGAATTGTTCTTTAATTGATCTGTGGTAGACACTGTTGTGGTTTAACCCCAGCCAGCAACCAAGCACCATACAGCCGCTCGCTCACCCTCCCCTCCCCGCAGTGGGATGGGGGAGAGAATCAGAAGGGCAAAAGTAAGAAAACTCATGGGTTGAAATGAGAACAGTTTAATGATTGAAATAAAATAA
>NW_008796063.1:3068805-3072206 GCF_000699145.1 Aptenodytes forsteri
TTTGGGTCAGCTGTCCTGGCTGTGCCCCCTCCCAGCTTCTTGTGCAGCTCCTCTCTGGTAGAGCATGGGAAGCTAAAAGTCCTTGACTTAGTGTACGCACCGCTTAACAACAACTAAACCATCAGTGTGTTATTACATTATTCTCATGCTAAATCCAAAACACAGCACTGTACCAGCTACTAGGAGGAAAACTAACTGTCCCAGCCAAAACCAGGACAGACACGTACTGCAATCTTTGCTGGAAAAATATGAGACTTCTAAACAGTACTTCAGATACTTAGATAGCAGCAAAACAATTTAAACTATATAAAATACCTCCTATCCCTGCCCAGAAATATTTTTGAGGAAAGGTGTTTTTCCAGAAGAAACATTTTTTTCAGTCTCCATCTACCTTTACTGTATTATGTTATATTATTTTACAATGAATTATATATTCTAACAGAAAAACTACTCAAGGTTAGAAAACTTCAGGATGTGAGGGCCTCTAATCTTCCTTCCACAGAGGAAAATAATATATACATAGCATGTATATATAATATACACATATATATTCCAAGAACCATGAATACTGCTTCTACATCTACTGCACATTCTCATGAATTTCAGTCCCAGAAGCAAAGTGCTTATGCATTTCTCAGTCTTACTAATATCAACATGTTTTTGTTACCACTAATATAAATCATCAAGGCTTATTTTGGATTCATAGGTAATTTGCTTCCAGCTCATTTAATAATTTAGAATAATCAGTAGTGCTTAAAATCTTAGCAATTTTGAAGTTGTGTTACAATCAAAATGCATTTAGATTGCCATGCAATTCAACCTTACAAATCACCAGCCAATCAGCACCCCCGATGTTGTGAAGCACTCTTATTTTGCTCTAAGTGTTATCTCATGCTGCTCTTAACACATTTGGAAATTGAGAACATTGACTGCCTTTGGTGCCTGCCTCTATTCAGTGTGTTTAACATCTGAGACTTCACCACTATTCTGTTCAATTTGGTATGGCTGTTGCTATCTATGCAGTAGTCCTTTTCAATTCAATAAATGTAGATTCAATCACACATTAAAGAGAAATAAATTATGAAATGAATACACTTTGAAATGTAGGAACTCTACTTGGTGTCTGTTTGACTCCAAGGAAATTATGGACTTCAGGATAGTTTTAAGCCCATTTAGATTTCAATAGCACGATCATCACTGCACTGCCTAGGAAGCTGGGGAATGGATATGGCCTGCTTTTTCCATTCCAGAGTAAGCATGGAAACAGCAGGAATTCATTCTGCAGCCTTCAGAATGACTCCTGCCTTCCAGTTTATGAACCTTGGAGGATCTGGACAGTTTTTGTTTACATTGTTTTGTGTGATCCAAGATGGATTAAATCTTTTTCTTTTCCCGTGAGATAATGCAGAAAAAAATTCTAACCATCTCTCTCTTTTGACATTAGTAGCATTTTTGTTTCTCTTTTTTACTTGAGTACATTAATAAGAAACCCTAGTGCTTCTATTAGATTTTTCTGATTTTTTTTTATTGTTGATTTTTGCTTTTGCATGAAAAATAATATTTCATTTTTATTAGAAATCTAATTGTCTGATTTGGGGAACCCTATAAACTTGTGAAAGAATAAGTCTGTAAGATATAGCTAGCAGTACTGTATTTACTCAAGCTCAAGTTAGGTATACCTTTAAATATTAACGTTGCTTATTTTAGATCACTAACACCACTAATGCAATTTGCTTAAATGAAATTTTGTTCTATCTAGTCTTCAGAAACTTTAATTAAAAAAAAAGAGATTAATTAAGCGCATATATCTATTCCAACTGCCCACCTGCCAGTATAAGCAGCAAAAAAACCCAACCCAACAACCAAACTATTTTTATTTTAAATTCTTTTTTTTCTCATTATGTAGTTCTTTGCTTTATTGCTAATATTGCACAAATGTCATGGCAAGGCTTAATATCAGAGTTATTGATATCACAGAATAGAACACTTTGGATAACTTCATTGAATGAACAAATAGTGAAACGAATAAAAAATGTCAATATTTCAAGCTAAATCCTAACCACTTCTTCTCTAAAATCAACCTGGTTAGTGTGTATATTCTCCATCTAAAGTATGATCTTGGGTGTTTTGCTTTGTAGTTTGGATAAGAGGGTAGTATTTTCATTCTGGAATTCTTTTATCAAAGGTTAAAAGAAAAGTTTAAGGAGTTAATTTTTGTACTTAACTATCAATTACTCTTGAAGGGGCAGGATTACTATTACTATTTTGCATGTAGAATGTTAAGGAGATGCCCACACCCTAAGTACATGTTGGAATGTAATCTTTTACTTGTGAAAAAAGAGAAACACAGAATACAAAGCCTACTCTTTTTTAACTTATATCTTTCATACAGCAGTGATAACTAACAGATATCTCTAGATGGTTCTGTATATTGCATTGTATAGCATACAGAACTATAAAGAAATTCAGTTTCAGCCACATTTTTTTTTCTCCAATCCACTGCCAGTTCTACATATGTCACCTATGTAGGCCCATTCTCTCTTTAGACATCTCTTAAGCTTCTGGTACATCTCTCTCATCCAAATCCTGGCCTCTGACAAAGACCTCAACCTGCTATCCATCTTCTTTCTTCCTGAGCTCATCCAATTTATGTGTCTCACCATGACTCTTGCCCATGTTTCCTCCTTGGCTTTTCACTGCAGCTCTTGAACAACCCCTTTCCCACATCTCTTACCCTCTTCTGCTCATCTAATTCTTCAGACACTTCAAACCTCACTTCTCATCCTTCACTCTCACCCTCCTCTTCCTCGAATGGCCACCAGTCCCCCTACTCCCTTGCCTGGTTTCCCTGCCTGGAGAGGCACAATCTTACTGGCTGTGCTTTTTAGATCAGGTACCAGGATCTGACGCTAGCTGCAGGAGCTCAGAGCTGGAAAGAAGTGGAAGTCCCATGCAGCCTTAGGGTGGGACATGCTCACCACATAGAAAATTCAAGAATTCCAGCTAATAAAACATTTTCACTGAGCATTTACTAACTATGCTGTTTTGAAGGTTTGTAATTTTAGCCAAATTCAGGCAGATATTCACAAATGTGGCAAAAGGCACATCTCCAGTGAACTTCAAAATTCTGCTTCAGGGATTTGTAGTGCTTGAGCTTACTAAAGACAGGGGTGCCAGAATTTTGCAATATAAGGAAAAATACATACTAGTCCATTTGCTTAGTTGTCAGATAGGCTTTAACCATTTTTGACTAAAATTAAACATATCACACATAGCAGTGCGTGCTAAGGCACGCACTTGGCATGACAAATTTCAGCTTGGTTGGTGTCCTGGTTTCGGCAGGGATAGAGTTAATTTCCTTCCTAGTAGCTGGTACAGTGCTGTGTTTTGGATTTAGGGTG
>NW_008796063.1:3072712-3077264 GCF_000699145.1 Aptenodytes forsteri
TGCTCAGTATATAAAGCTGGGGGAAGAAGAAGGAAGGGGGGGACGTTTGGAGTGATGGCGTTTGTCTTCCCAAGTCACCGTTACGCGTGATGGAGCCCTGCTTTCCTGGAGATGGCTGAACACCTGCCTGCCGATGGGAAGGAGTGAATGAATTCCTTGTTTTGCTTTGCTTGCATGCGTGGCTTTCGCTTTACCTATTAAACTGTCTTTATCTCAACCCACGAGTTTTCTCACTTTTACCCTTCCGATTCTCTCCCCCATCCCACTTGGGGGGGGAGTGAGTGAGCGGCTGCGTGGGGCTCAGTTGCTGACTGAGGTTAAACCACGACAGTTGGTTACATTTTGGCAGAACTATAAGCAGCTGAAACACAACTCTTGTAGTGGGAACCTGTACAATCCGGAAAGATGCATGTGTGTGTATGAAATGTATGCACACATACACACATGTATATGTACTTCATATACATCTGGTATGGTATAATGTGGCATGGTGTAATTTCTGCCCTAACATGTTTCATATAAAATTAACAGTATTTTTCCTAAAGCATCCATCCACAAGAAAAGCAAGCTAAAACATGACAGAGGACAAATCTCTCACAGTCACATAAAATAGATTAGGAGACCACGCAGGATTCTCCTAGTGTAAAATCTTAATGTAAGATAAATTCCAAAAGATACACATATTATTTCTGCTGTGTGGATCACTCTTGCTGCGCATGTGATTTTATTACTTACTCTGTTAAAAATAGTAGCAGCTGTCCTCTTTTACGCCTCTAGGGGAAAAAAAATCAGAATGGATTATTCAAAAGATTTAAATCCCTTTGAGACATGGCCCTTCCAGCAATACTATAAATTCTTTTTCACTCCAAGGTTAGATGCTACGTTGGCCTTGATTTAAAACCCAGGATTCTGTGGAAAATGGCAATGATATCCAGCTCTGACAAATTGAATTGGTCTCAAGGTATTGAAGGATGACTAATAAATCTGAGACTTGATCCTGAAACTTTTCTACACATGCATTGAGTCTCTTTCTTCTTGAGACATTTGAGATACTGTTAAATATTAAAATCATGTCATATCAGTGATCTATTTAATTGACTTAAGCCACGTTTAATATTTTCCTTCAGGATAAAATTGGAAACTTTAATGAAGTTTGAGTGAATATATCTTGCCTGCATGTTAGTAACAACTATAACTTGCTTTGGGTCAACGCTACTAAACATTTCATCCACTAAAGCATACAAGAAAGAATTTTCATGTAGATAAAGAAGATTACATGTGCCAGACTGCTGGCATATTTCTAGTGTTAGAGAACTTCTTGTTTCTAAAGAAGGATCAATGTATATTCAGTATCCAAAACAGAATCACTGGGGTTTGACTGAAACCAACAAGTGTGAGGCTTATGTTTTGCCATCACATTTATATTCAGGTTGTATAATAACTTTTCTATAAGGGCCAGTTGGTCATCCTGCATGCTAAACAAGCCGTCCGAATGATGCATAACGCAATGAGCTGAGTTTGCAATGGAGTGAAGATCCTAAGATTCAAGTAAGTTATTTGTGAGTTTAAACTGGATACTTACTAAAATTCACATTTTGAATTGGTCTCTTTTCCTTTTTAATTTCAGCCTGAAGTGGACTTCCCTTAAGGAGAATCCTTACTTCCCTTAAGAACTCTCCTTGATCAAATAATATATAGAAACTGCTGTAATAATTGTGTGTACTGGAAAGCATCCAAAGATGGACAAGGAGTTACATAGCAGCCACTAGCCTTCCTGTCCATCTGCACAAAAGTTCAACATATTTTTTAGTAACTAATGAAAAACCATTTAAAACGATTTTTCTTACCTACTTAGTTCTGGGTAACCACAAAAAAGCAACCTTTCCCCTAAGTCTTATCATCCTCCAAATAGTCCATTTCCTTCTTATTTCCTTTCACCAAGCTTGATCTTTAATCCTTTCAATGGTGCTCTGTTCCCTATCACCTATTAGCCACACTTACTTTTTAAGGTTATAAACTGTGATCTTGTGCACCTTAAAAAATACCTAGATTATTAATAGAGGAAAAAAAAAACAGTACATTTTTTTCTAAATAAAAACAAAAAGAATATAATCTTAACTTTTCTTATTTCTCTTTTAAAAGCAAAATGTCACTACCAATCAAACCTGAAATAAGCTTTAGTGTAAGGAACCAAAAAAACAGAATTTACTTTGATTTTTCTGTTAACTTGTCTCAGACTATGTGCCATGCCAATCAGGTCAACAACCTTGTTAAACAAACTCAGGAAAACTTTGTTATGAAATCAGGAATCTTTTCAAAAATGGGGAAGAAGTTGCCCATTTCTAAGTCACCTGTGCAAAAAAGGAGACAAAAAGCATCTATCTTTTAACACAGCTCTTCAATTAATTAAAATCTGATAGATGTAGTTTGCACCTCTGGAAATACTCTTCCAGTTTTCTTTTTTTTGCTTATTTAGTACTGCTATCGATTGTTCTGAAGATGGTAAATTGTGGAAAGCCATATAAAACACAAGGTTGCTGGTTGGCAAATGTTAATCTCTTCTGTTACCCACAGTCAGACAGATTCTGAATGTGGACATCTGTTAATAGAGAAATTCATAATTACAGCATGATCACCCACAGCATTTAGCTGGACAGAGTGTGTCTCTCGCTCCTCTATTAGCCTACTTTCAGAGTCCTCACATAACAGCTATCAATGCGTATCTGAAACATAATTTTGAGTGCACTCTCACAGTAACACTTCTGTGACTTTAGAGTCACAGTGCTGGGTTTTTTTCTGTGAAAGAGAGCCCATAATTTTACAAGGCTTGGATCCTTACTTCCATAATATAAAGAAAATTTGGTACAACTGCTGAATCAAAACATCTGGTCTGGTTTCCCTCCTGTTGCCAATCCTCTTCTTGGTATGAAGTAGCTTCAGCTGTGGCTAATATTGGAGACAACCCTAGCAACACACTAGCAGCCGTAGGAATTCTGGTGCTCAAAGGCTGCAGTGATGGATGGAAATGTAATAGCCAGGGAAAAAATCCAAAGAAGCATCTGAAGTGATTCTTCACATGCAGTATAGGTGCCTAAATAAAAAAAAAAAAAAAGGCATCAAGAAATATTCTGTTCCAAGAACTGCAAGACCCATTCTGCAAGCCCATTTTCCTTTCTGTTGTAATGAACACCATGGCATGGGGAAAATGCAGGCATCAGACCCAACAAATTCTGTAGAGGCAGAAATGAATTTTGATTTTGAGGATCTCGGGGCAAGGCTGGATCAAAGTAACTTCTGCCACAGAAAATGGAGGGTTTAAAGGAATAGCTGCTGCTCCTGCTTCTGATGAGGAAGATGGGAGAGATAGGGGCAGAAAGTTTGCTCAGTGGCCTGAACCCCTTTGTTGATAGCCTGCCTTCCAGAGTTCTGATTTTTCAGGACACTTAAGATGAATCGGTGTCACTGCAAGAAAGAGTTGCTGAGTTGGATGCTAGCCCTGCCCAGATGCGGAGCCTGAGCTGTGGATTCTGACTGGAAAGCTCATGGCCCAGGGCCAGGCAGCCTTGCTCTCCATGTACTGCGCAGATCTTTGACTTGCTTTCTTCTCACCCCTTGGGTTGCCTAGGATCTTCATTGCCTCAGATCGTCTTACTGGGAGGAGGTGCTTAACTTTTGGATGTTGCATTGCAACTGGAACATAGAAAGGGGACTATTTTGTTCATGTTCTTTCTCTACAAGTTAGACCATGCACATAGTCCGTACAGCATATTATACACCATTACAATGACAACAAAATAGTGGTTTTCTATTATGTATGCTCAAAAAGCTTTTTTCAAAGGCTTGCAATTTTCAATTTTTTTTTTTAATGAAGCACAAGTATTGTTACTCAATAGAAACCTTACAGTACTTATTGCTATAGTCCTATTTAAAGAGAAGGTTATATGACTTCACAGCACTATCACTCAAGGTATCCTTGAACAGATAAATGGACTTTGCTCTAAAAAAAAATTAGCTGTTGGGTAGAGACCAAGCATGGTAAATTTCATCCCAGGATCTCATTGCTCAAAGAAAATTATGTCCATCTCCTTTTCCAAGCTTCAGGTTCAGCTTACGTTGGTTAGAATTAGTTTAAAAATAAGTAATACCTGTAAAATTTACCCTGGAAACTTTTGTTTTGCTTTCTTTTAAAGCTTATAGGTGAATTAAAATAGGTCAAAGGCATTTTTCTTAATAATTGTAGAAAAAAGTCTTTTTGAAGGGAGAAAACTGTTGAAAATATCTTAAAAGCAGAATGTTTCCTTCCATGAACTTAGAAATTGGGAGTTATGATGGAAACTTGTTTGTAGTCTTAGAATATGTCTAAATGGCTGTCTAAGACTGATGCAAACTCTCCTGCTGTTGATTTGCATTAACCAGGTATTAGCCATTAGCCAGCAGATACAATCCTGTTCCCAAGCTGATTTGCATAGGAAGGTAGAAGTCCAGAAGTGATCAAAAGGGACTTCAGGGCACTGGGGCGATTGGTTGAAGGATCAGGAGCACAGGTAGCGTT
>NW_008796063.1:3080457-3106660 GCF_000699145.1 Aptenodytes forsteri
CGGTTGGACTCGATGATCTTAGAGGTCTTTTCCAACCTTAATGATTCTATGATTCTATATTAACTTAGGCACTGTGCCACTACAGTGTGCCTATAAGATTTTTGGACCAGAGCTGGTTTCTGTCAGCTCTAATCACAGTGGACTGAGGTCATGCATATTTGCATCTGTTGAAATAACTCTTCCTTTTATATAGTAGGCACAACTGTATATCTGTTATAAAAGAAGCAGATAATGTTATTCTAAAACTATACAAGTGAAACCAACCTATGAAATAAATTGAGTGTCAGGAAAGTAAGTGAGAAAGCATATTGCTATTATTAAGGGCAGTAACTCAAGTGTAGAACTAACTGGAAATTTTTGCTTTTGAAGCCATTGGAAAATACTAATTTAGCAAAACAGAAACTTCTTTAATAAATTACCAGTTTAGTCAATGTTTTAATTTGTCCACGTCTTTTAGCCACAATATAGAATCATCTGTGAAAATCATAAAGAAAGAGGCTAGTCTTTAAAAAAGAAAAAAATGTTTTTTCTCAAATCACTCATTTTAAACCCAAAACTGTTGACTTCAATATGCGTACAGCAGGTATTCTGGTATAAAACTCTGTCAATCATTCCTGTTTGAGCTAAATGACTTCATGTAAATAAACACTTTTTCTTTGCATGACAGGCTATAACAAAAAGTTGAAGCTATCATGAGGATGTAAGAAAGACTTGTTCTCACATCTGCTGTTCCCATGACTCATTATCAAAATGTTTGCCAATAATCTTGGACTACAGTGTAAGTCTCTTTCTAGTGTAACTGTTGTTATGCGATTGGAACAGCTCCAGCAGATGGATTACTCCATCCAGAATAGCCATTAGCCTGGTGCTTAATGCACCTGCATGCAAGTTCAAGGCTCAAGTTGTTTGTCTGAATTTTGCAAAGGAAGAATTTACACTCATACTTCCAAGTTTTGCCTCAGACAGGACAAGATAAAAAAAGACAAAAAAGTCAAATATTGGTAGGAAAGGAAAACTGTTATCCACAAAATTGAGTTAATTATTTTATTCTATGAATAAAATCTATTTGATGACTGTGTTGTTCACCTTACTAACCATTCCCATATATTTTCTTTCAAATGAATGTGCCATGTCTCTGTAAGGAAAAACTGCAGATCTTGGGGAAGACCAATATGCAGTGTTGAGAAAAATGTTGCTATTGTTCCTTTACTGCAAACCATGAAGACACACTGAACAATAAAGAAAACTTAAAGAAAATATTTAGAAGCAAATGGCCAATCAGCAGTCTAAAATGCATCTCCAAGTGTACTATGCTTTGTTACTTGGAGTTGGGCAGGACCTTTGGCAAAGTATTTCTGTAAAACAATAGCATTCTGATTTTCAATACCGTTAATGCTACCACTGCAAATATTTTCTCAAACAATATAAAAATATAGCTGTGTAAGGAACTGCTCTGATGATACAAAGAATGCTCTAAGAATCTCTGAAATCTGCAGTATGAGGGACTTTGCCAGCTCAAGGGAGCCTGGGCTATAATGCCTTTTCCCATGAGATAGCTCTCCACTGTATTTATAAAAACTGGGTCACTGTTCAACAAACAGTGTAAGACTCATTCCGCAGGGAAGAGACAAAATAAGAAATTTCATGGTTTTATACCTTCCGAACATGGTAGCTTGGCAACTCTGGTCTCTACATTCAGTTGTCCACTGAATGTCTAATTTAATTAGTCATAGAAGTCCACTTACCCATGTATTTACCGTTGAGAACTGGTGCAAAAGTGTGAGTCCTGACTGTGATTACCAGGCAACATAGGTATGATCATGTTTCCTTGATCTCCCTCTCATACTATGACTCATATTCTCTAAAGCATCAAGCAAACACCAAGCATCAGTACCTCCTACATCTTCAGCAAAAAGTCTAATCATTCTATTAGTACGTGTTAAAAACAGGATCTCCTGAAGGAGATCCTCCTCAGGTCTTACAGCAAATGCCTGTAGGTATATAGAACCTCTGTAAAAGATTCAGGTTTTAGATTGTGAAAAGGTTTTTTTTCAACTATGCTCCAGGTGCATGACCTTCAGAAAGGGGAGTGATTTCAGTTATATTGCTGTGCTTCTTGCCACACAGCTGTAGTCCGTTCTTCTGGATGATTCTTCTAAAGTCCATAACTCTTTCCATATGGCACAGTGATCCTTCATGCTTAGCTCTATGCTTTGGATTCTTCTCTGGGGGCTATAAGGTGAAAATGAAGGCACCAAAAATGTTCAAGTGATGAATATATAGATGCTCAAGTATTTTATTCAGTCCAACTTTTACATTGGAGTGGTTGGGGTTTTATTCCGGTGTGCAGTAGGAAACAAGTGACTTTTTCTTCATAAAGTACTTCACTCACCAAATGTCTGGAGATATGAATGGAAGAACATGAAGTGCCGTAAGAAAGCTGAGTGCCTGTAAGTCTAACAGCTGGTCAAGACTCAGTAAAGGATTTTACCAGACTGCTAAAGTCTGAAGGTCTCCTGAGATTTTTCTAGAGCTTTGATTTCAGGAACTACAATGATGAAGGAACCAGTGGTTTTTTTAGAGAAAACAACATGTTATTTCAACTAGTTATACTTCATAACAGGGCTTCCTTGCAGCAAGCTTCTTCTCTTCCTCTGTTTCGCTCGCTGTCTTTATAGCAGACTATCATTACAGCTTTAATCTCAAAACTTCAGCTTCCGTTCCCAAAAATGTGTAAGAGGTGGAAGAATTCTAAAGTTATCCCATTTTTAACAATAACAACAACAAAAGTTTAGAACCTTAGTCTGACCCATATTTGAATAAGAAAAAGCAGTCGGGAAAAGCTTTTTTCTTTAAATCTCACTAAAATTTTCTTTACATGCTCAAAGCAAATTAGTATAATACAACAGTAAAAGAAAATCTTAAATGTACTTAATTACCTATCTTTTAAGTAGTTCCTTTCACTTTCATCTTCCTGTTAGGTACTGTATCTTGGCATCTTTTGCTCATAATATTTGTTGCCTTAAGCAGTGCTTTCAGTCCTTGCACTGTGATTTAACCCTTTCTGTTCTTGACAAATCAGCTTCTCTGTCCTTGAACAGCAGGCATTTTCTCAGAAATTCAATTTGTGTTCCACCCAACTAGCATAACTGGTTATTTTCTGTAAGCTGAGATTCTGGTATTGTTTATGTGTTGCATATTAACCTTTTCTTTCAACCTAGAGATCTTACTTATATTCAAGCAAAGCGGGTGAATGAGGCACTGTATCAATGATAAGCAGAACTTAGGAGCTCATGAAGCACATGTAGGGTGCGTGCAGGGGGCAACTGGCACAGTGTTCATAACTACCTTTTTTCTGATGATGTATACTCAGGAAGTTTTTGCCCTTTCCAAAGGGCACATTTTTTATATGGCTTTGTTGTTGTCCAAGGGTAGGGTACAGATAACATCGCAAGCAAGTCTCAGCAGGCAGCTGGAGGATAGAACGTCCAGTCTAAAGAATAAAGGATACAAAAATCTTCTTTGGCTTCTCACAAACTTTTCTAAGCAATTCTTTTTTTTTTTTTTTCTGAGTGGTCCTTGTTAGCCTCTCCAACCTTGTGGCAAGAACACTGGGCACAGGTCTAGTAATGAAAAAGGTATGATCATTGACAGAATGTTTGAGTTTGTTCTACACAGAAAAAATATATAGGATCCATACTCTGAAACAGAATTAACCTACTGCTGTTATCAGCCAAATATACTGTACTATCCTGTTCACCACCATCATGCTGGAGAGCTGCTTGTTCTTAGCAAGGAGGGAAAGGAGGTGACACTAAAGGTATTTGAATTTATGTCAGCAGAGATATTTCTAAGGACATCACTGGGTTCATTTTTCCTTATATACTATTACACAGAAATTAGCTCAGTTGTTCTTCCGTTCCGTGGATGAACATTGTAGTTAGGGTACCTGCATTGTTTAGATGCAGAGCACTATAATCTACTGTTGAAAAAAGTGGCTATGTTTGCAGGAAACACTGAAGTTAAATATTTTATTGCCTTGTGCTTGCAGTGTAGTGTTTGTCCCCGAGCTCCTGGTTACAGGATCCTCTGGAAAAGGAATTGAGGAAGATAGCTGTAAAACTGCTTCCAAGGGCTATTTCACAATATATGTGGTAGGACTCAAGGTAAAGGGGCAGAGTTGATTTTGGGTGCAACATGAAACAATGTGGACATTTATGAAGTGTCCACCAACCTTGTCGGTGACCACAGGAGTGTGCTGTCACTCGGGCTGTCGTCCAGAGCTCTCTAAGGCTATGTCCAAACTACTCAGTCTGGGATGTCTCTCCCGGTCTTTAGCAAAGTGCACATCCCAGACGTATAGTGACTCACTGTGGGACAAGACACGGGTAGTTTCTTCTGCTCCTCCTCTTCCCCATACCATGGTTTCCACGGGAAGGAAATTGGGAGTACAGGTCCTATGGGAGCTGCAGTGTGTTACATTCAGAGCTCTGGTCGGGATGACTGGCATTACAATTGACAGAGCAACCAGCCCACAGTGTAGATTTAGCCTCAGTTAGTGGGCTCAAACACAGTGCACCGAAGTACTTTGAAATTATAGCATCTTCTCCCGATGTCTGCACTGCCTGTTCTATGTGATGTCTGAGGAGCAGCCAAGGTGCCATGAAATCCTGCGGATGAACAGCAGTAATGCTGAGCTGGACTGACCATAAGACATAACTTGCTCTAAGAGCTCCTGTACAGAATCTCACTTCTAATTGCTGAACCTGAATTCTTGGGCACGCCTCAGAACCTTAACTTCTGTTTTCTTGCTTTGCAAAACTGTGACTGATCATTCTTTCTGAATTTTGAATGAGCTTGCTTTGTTATTGCATGTTTGATTAAAGAACTGCATTTGACAAATTCAGAAAAGCTTCATTAGAAAATATGTTTGCAGGAAGAAAAACTTCAGAGAATTTCACATCACAACAACAAAAGAAATGGAAACTTCCCCTTCCTGCCATCCCCAAAGATCTAAAGGTTTCTGAGAAATTCAGAACATCCCCCCCAGGTCTTCTATCCCCAACAAAGACAGACTCCGATTTCCTTTAACGCACTGCCTAATGAAAAATAGTAAGTACTCCAACATAAAAGATTTTTAATCATCCAAAGTGATGGCTCTGTAGTACAAATCAAGGAATTAGCAGCAACTGATTTTACATAGGAGATAGAGCAGAAGTGCCTTGGGGTAAATCAAAAAACAATCTGTACTTCTATAAAACTGTGAGGCTGAATTTCATTCAGTGTACAACTTAAACCTGCTTTTCACAGTAATTCTATATGTAATGTGCCAATTTTTTGAGTTGGAATAAATTAAAATGTACCTTTTAGTGTTAAATATTATGAAAAGGTTAAAGTGACCACGTCTTCCTTTTCTAGATCCTTCTTCCTATACTACGCAGCTATTGTACTAAGAAAGTATTTGCTTTGATACCAATGATGTTTTGTATTCTTTCATAAGATCCTCTTTCTATCAGGTGTGAACACTGAATGCAATGCTTTGCTATTGCACTTGGGTTCTGCTGGTAGCTCAGGAGATAAGTTTAGGGACAGCTATAGAAGGGGAAGGGAATAGAGGAAGGAAAGGGGAAAGGGGAAGGAAAAGGAAAAAGATCTTGAAACTTATGGGTATTGTAGAGGGGTGTCTGTAGTTACTATGGGAAAATAATGAAAACACACTTACATATATATTATGGCCCATAACTGCACTGGACAACAATACAATCTGATTTTCAGAAATTAGCACATTGAAAAAAGTCTTTATTTATGAATAAGGCATTACAAGACCAAGAAACAATGAATTGTGACGTGTCTCTTCTCAACAAATTTTTAGAGAGAATGGGGCAATGTATCAGGTTGGAGGGTTAATATTTTGTTTCCTTATTGCATTGCAGCTACACTACTGTAGAGGCTTTTCTGTGGACTGTGGACACTTAAATGAAATTCATGGAAATATTTTGCTTCCCCTGTATCACCAGTCTTTTGTATCATGCAGGGACATAATGTTCTAGAAGCATTTTGCTTACTTGAATCAACAAAAAAGTATTTAATTAATCATTTTTTTTTAATATGTGGCGGGTTTGTGATATGTAGTTAGTCACTGTGTAGAATTTTATGATGTAGTTTCTCATCGGCATGACGGTCCCACCAGTTTCACCCTAAATTACAACTCATTTTAATTTGATTCTAAATTATAACTCCTGTTAATTTTAAAGGGGAAATAAATACAGGATAGCAGGGCAAGTATGCAGCAAGTATTAAAGAGTCCACAGCCAACATGAGGCTGTGATCTAGTCACGCAAACGTGGGTGTGGGTCACCTGGCATATGAGTGGGTACATTTTTACACCTCTCATCTCTCCATATTCTAGCTACAGCGACCCTGTGCAAATGAAAGCCCTTCGGATTGTTCTAGCAGGAGTTTCAATCTGAATATGAATATTGCCTAAATTAAAACACATTATAATCATGCTGGAGGTAATTTTAAAGTGGGTACCAGTTTGGTCAAAAGGGATTTTGAGGCCAGTGAGAATCAGATGTAGGGCCCTTAAAAATGTGATCACAATATAGTTAATCACATCTGCTTGTGTATTCACAAACCCACATTGCAACAAAATCAGGTAATTTACAAATATAAGAAATGGATAACCGAACACGCAAGATTTACATATAGAAATACTTGTACCTGAAAATATTGTGGGTTGTTATTTAGAAGTTTATTCAGAACAAACTATTACAATTCAGGAGATAGCATCTGGAGTTATAATAGATAATTTTATGGAAACATAAAATCTCAATAGTGATAAAAAAAACCAACAACCAACAATCTGAATCCTACAGGTTGGTAGGAAATGAATAGGAGACAAGTATTTGCAATTTAAGAATCCGTGGTACACCTGCATTTTAATACAGTAAAATTCTGGTTGTTCAATGCCAGAAATGATGTGGTACAGTTAGAAAAGATACAGATAGGAATAATGACAATGATCACAGAAATTATTTTAACTGTAGGATAGACTGAGACTGTTTAACCTGGAAAAGAGACAGCTCAGGGAGAGTATAATAGTAGTCTGTAATTGTGGGTGGCACAGGGAGTAATTATTCACAATACAAGAAAGAAGGAGCATCAGATGAAATTATTATATGACAGGAAGAATAAATATCCCTATATTTGTCTCATATTCTTCTGTGTACAACTACTCTGACCACCTCTGAAGAATGATACTAGATCAAACAGATATTTGGTTTCACCCAGTAGTGCTGTTCTTACAGGGACTTTTCCATATGACCATTCCATGTAAGTGTTTGTATTAAACATCTATTACAAAAACCACTCTCATCTTGGATCATACCATTGGTAATTCAAGAGTGTGCTAAGTGCGAAGCAGCACAAGAGATCTTCAGATAATGCTTTTTTGCATTCCTGCTATACTGTTCTAAGGGCAAAATATAGTCTACTAAGTTTGTTAGCATGAGACAGATATCTAAGGGTTTCTAAAGTACTTCATATAATGGCATTTTCAAGAGCAACTGTGAAATTTTAGTTTTACAACCGAAGTGAGTGCTACAACAGGATTTTCAAGCACAGGCACTCCCTCCTATAAACCAAGGCTTCTAAATTCTCTTGTACATTAATTTTAAGCACTAAGTTTTGAGAATCTTGCTATAGGACAATTTAAAAAAAAAATATATAGCTGAGAACAGAAATCTAAATTACTTCAATTTTTATTCATTTTGCTTTCTGTTTTTTTTGTTTGTTTGTTTAAATTTTACACTTTGGCAAACATTTCCTTTGTTTATGTGAAAAATGAATGAGAATTTGAAGTGTTTATGTGGGTATTTCATACCCCTTTCACTGTAATGCTTGATTTCTTCTTAGATGAATTCTACCATTAGGTTGTAATTAAGCCCATATACTGCTTGATCTACAGTGTAAATATGTTCTTGAATGTCTAGTTTGAAGCAAAAGGACATACGAGGTTGGCAGAATAGATTTTGTTTGGATTTTCTACAGCTGTAATATAAAAAGAGGTTTCACATACAAAACTGGCTGAATAATCCCTGAATAAAAACTCAGGGATTTTCAAACTTGAAACTAACTCATGATACATATGCTGGTACTCCCTTTTTAAAAGTTACAGGTCCAAAATTGAAGTCCATTGGAGGACTCGCACTCTAGCTGACAACTAATGTGTATTTAGCTAATTTGATAGTAAAAACCTTTCTGGGAACCAATGAAGAAAGGGCAAGTGAGCAGGCTGTGTGAGGCAGAAACCTTCACCAGGAACATCATACTCCTCCTAGCAAAGAACTCAGGACACTGACGACTCGCTAAACTATGCCCACATGCGCGCATGCACACACACACACACACACACGCGCGCTCTTCTTGTTCAGGAATAGTGACGCTTGATTGTCAATTTTAGGGCCCAGAAAGTCTTTGGAGGGGTGAGCGCAATATCAGAGAAAATTATACTAGGAAGTATAACAGTTTTAACTGTGGATGAGGCTTTTCTGTAATAGTTACATAATTTAGACTAGAAGCATTATTGTTCTTGGAGTTGGACTGATAAGAAGAGAGGTTTGTTCTTTGTTGATTCGATTGTTAAACTGTTAATCAAACTAACAATAAATTTTTAGACCTGCATATAATTTCTGTGTCCCCTTTTTGCAGATAGAGAGATTTTGCGTGTAACTGTTACACAAAGACTAAAAAGTTTTAACTTTGCTAACTTGCTTTTCTCTTGACATAGTGAATCTTGATTCTGCTCAGCAATAATTTGAAAGCTGGAGGAGAGCCGCTCTCACCTCTATTTTTCCACAGTATACCCTGTATCTTGATGGCTGAGGCATTCTCCTATGAAGAGAGAGATGTGTCTGAGAGACATATCCCAACCCTAGGAAAGAATTGGCAGAGGTTAGATTCATGCAGGTAAAGGTGGCATCACAACTTGTGGTTGTGAACGGAAGCATCTATAGGTGCTGTGGTCTGTGCTCAACACAGTGAGGATTCTCTGTGTCATGCATAAATGATGACATCTAGGAGACTAAGCTTTTCTGTGGACTTGGATGGTGTTCATGCCTTCTGCATTACCAGGCATTTAACTTTAGGGTCTTGAACTTAGTCTTCCACAGCAGAAACCTCAGCTGAGTACAGGTGTTGCTGGCACCTCACCACTTGCACTACTCTTTACCACAGAAATCTGCAATTCTTTGATGCTTTGACATAGAGAAAGATGTCAACTGTTTAAAATTTTGGTCTGCCATGCTATAAATCATTCTATATGTTGACTTCAGTAGAAGCAAAGTAAAATTAATGACATCTACTAAAACACTTTCAGTGTAATTATTCAACATCTTTTTCTCAGACTCTTAGTACAGTACATCATACTGTGGAAAACTTTCAGTTTGCTTATTTGCTTCTTGTGATATCAAATATAGTAAACTCACATAAATAGTTCCTTCAAAATAATCAGAGTCAACAGAGCATTTACAAGTGATTAAGGTGAATTAAATTTCATTGTATGCTGCAGTCCTAAACAAATTTCATACTCACCTGAGTTTGTTTCACAGCAAATCAATAATACTAAAGACTTTATTTGAACAGACAATATATAGTTTCCTATTCCTGTTCAGTGTGCATATGAAACTATCAACTTCAGTTAATGAGAAATTTTCTATAAACGTTGATGGGTGGAAATGTTTTCTTTCCTGTAAGTGACTTTGCCATCTTGCATCTGCCATCAACTAACAGCTTTGAATATCAAGAGGCACTATCCAACACCCGAGAAAGCCTTTCATCGTTTTCAGTGGTTTTTGGGCAAGTATTCAATGATTCAGTACAAACTAAACTACTGCCAGTCTGTTTTCTGGTTTCATTGCACAACTATCAGTAGGATTAAAAAGTTTAAAAAAAACCACTGTAGACATTATTAAATATTCATGTGATACCACTGCTGAATCAAGTGAAAACATGAAATATACAGCAAAGGTAATAGCATACCACTGCTGGAATCCGCACTCTTTTTGGGAATCAGCATGTCTATATTTTGTGTCTTTTTTATCTCAGGGTGCCATTAATTCCTGCCCATCAAGAAGTCTTCAGAAAGCATCAATTTTCTAAAAGATTTTCTTAAAGAATAAAAGAGGCATAATAATTTCCAAATGGTACACAGATGTAATTGGGTAAAATAATTGATGAGGAAATACTGGAAGATTCTAAAATTTCCTATCCAATTGCCAGTGAATGATTTGAGTTTATGAACCATCTTACATTATTACCTTCAAGGAGAATGTTCCCAAATGGTAATATGTATTGAACAATTTCATAGAAAGATGGGAAAATAAAGATATCTTCAAATATTAATATAGATGTAACAGAGAAAGTATTAAAAATATGTGGAGCAAATTTCCCATAATAAGTGAGATATCAGAATCTGGTGGTCTATCAGCTGAATACATACTTTGAGAGTGCAAGGAGGAGCAAGGCGAGTCACTGCCTGAGTTTTGTTTTGGGTGTGCATCTCCAGCCCTGCCTCTGGCCCTGCATCATGGATAGACCTTGGCCCTGTGTTGTAAGTAGGTTGTCTTCTGGACCCCTTGGATATATGCTGTATGCAGCCTTGTCTCTGGCCCTGTCTCCTAGGTGGACTTTGGCCTCGTGTTGCAGCTTTGTCTTCAGCCTGGTCTCTGGCCCTGTCTGCTTTTGCTCCAGGCTGGATTCCATGGAATGACCCTGGACCCAGTCCATCACTTCCTTGTCTGTGCCCGTTGATGGACCCCATTACCAGCACCTGGCTCTGCCTGCTGTGTTCAGCGCATGAGGGACTGGGTCCTGCTGGTGAAGGACACAGCCCCAGGTGGAGCCACCCTCGGTTCCTTGTCCGCTCTCGAGGACCAGCCCTGCTCTTGATGCTTCCTGACACACACATTTGAAGTTGCATCTTCCCGGAAGGGTTAGAGCTCTAGTGAAGAGTGATGAATATTTTTATTGCTATGCACAGGCAAGCACAGGATTCACGTGAAGATTGAAGCGCAGAGCAGTCACAGAGCATCATGTGGCACTCCAAGTAAAAAGGTAATTTGTATATCCAGAGTGGAAAAATGGAGCAGCATTTAATGACAACTTATGAACAACAGTATAAAAAAACATTTTTAAAGTTAACATAATCGGTGAATTTCACTTTATGTATATGACTAGAACTTGGCTCTTGTACTCCTTGAAAAAAAAAGGGGGGTAATCAATTAAGGCCCTGTACCATGTGGTTTATTTATGCATTCTGGAAGCATTGGGAATCTTGAAAATATTTTTAATTGTCATCTTTTCTGAGCTGAGTAGGAAGAAAAATTGAACGTGAAAAATCCATTTTTTAATGTTTTGTTTTCAATCATTTCACATTAACTGATCCAGATTGGTTATTATAAACATAATCTTGGGTTTGCAAATATATAGCAAAATGAATTTATCTTCCCCAGAATTCATTTTAATCTGTATGTGTTAGTTTTTTAATGGGTAGGCATAAATATATTTCTATTGTGTTCTAAACAAATACAATTCAGTTTATGCCACTCACTTTCCTTCCTTTAGTAAAATCCTTATGCACCAGCACCTGCTTCTGACAATGTAAGCACAATGAAACACGGCTGGAATTCACAGGTTAGCATAGCATTCATTCGGGGGAAAAAAAAAAAAGCCATAATGAAATAGACTGAAGGTTTAGTGTGTCTGCAAAGGAGATACTATCCTGCAGTTTATTGCATTCTGAGCCAGGGAACACGGCCTTTACAGCACTATTACCAATGAATTTTAAATCACTCCAAAGTTCAAACTTCACTGAAGCATCACATCGTATGTTGAAATCAGATGACCATTTTGGCTGGCAAATGCCATCTATATTTCAGAAAACATCCATGTTCTAATCAAAAATGAATTAAAAGACATGGAAACTTCAAGCACCATTTGTCATCTGAAACTCATATGCTTTAATATGCCTCATATCTGTAACTCTGAGAAAAGCTAAGTCAATTCCCAAATTACCATAACATTCAAAACTAAACAGTAATGCATTTTAAAATGAGTGTATTGAAAATTGAATGCCAACTGAAAATAAATGATGGTACCTTTTAAAATTAAATTACAACAGACTTTTTTCTTTGTCCTTTCCCCCGTTGTCATCTTCAGTTAGTCTAGCTGTCCAATTCTTACCATATTTGCCCTATGACAAGAAGGGCTTAGAATATAAAAGACAAAAACACCACATATTTTTTCATAATTAAATACTTCATAACAATCTTAACTTGTTATGAAAAAATCCATTACATAGAAAGGGGTTTCTTAATTTTTCTGTTTTCTGTTCTTTCACTATATCCACCCCAATGAAATTTCACACACATAGCTCTTTTTTTTATTTGACCTTGTCCACAAATATCCTTATTTGATATGTCTGTATAGACTATTTACAGGGCTTGTACAGCTAAATATATGTGGGGTTTTTTTGGTAAGCTTGATATACATTTAAAAAAAAAAAAAATTTGCTAAAAGCAAACTGACAGAGAAATGCAGTTTTTCACTATGAAGTTTTGGGTGTGGGCAGGGAAAAGTAAGTAACTATGAAAAAAGAAATCCAAACCAGCTATTGATTAATTATTGATAGTGAAAATTGAGATTTTTTTCATATATGTTAAAATACTTCCTTTTGCTGAAGTTATTATCAAAATACTTCCATTCAAATGTCAAAAATGAAAAAAAAAACCCAGCCCCTGCATACCTGACAATAAAATTCAGCAAAATAGGAATGGGATTGTAAATTTGAGGAAAGTGGGAATTATAGTCCAGGTTTTTTAAACTCTAAATGGGAGATGGTTACATAATAGATTTATGAAGTCCCACAAATTACTTTTCTACATTTTTAGATGTCTAAATTTTTTGAAATTTCCCAGTATTTTTATTTTGTACTTGTATAGTGCCTAGCAGAGCATAACTCTCACTACTATTTCACGTCCATAAATCAGTAGTATGCAAAGTATGAAAATAAGCTGTTTTGATTACTGTTTACAAAATATTGTTCTGGTGAATCTCATTCTTTCCATGTTCTTCTGTTACCATTTCCATTTCCACTTAATGGATTGTATCTGCTTGTACTTCTGAGATTGGCAGATGTTGTTTGCCTGGTGTCATACTCAAACAATAATAATTTTCAACTACTTTGGCACTTTAGCATAGAACATCTTTCTTTATTTGGCATCCTTCTGTTTTTCATTGTGGGCCACATTTTAAAAAGCAACCTCTAATTTTGCACTAGCAATCAATTACAGGTGCAAGTAATTGGAGTATTTAGATGTCCAAATACCTGATTGCAGGCACAAATCATGTAGTTAAACTCTAACCACTATTGATTGTGACCACAAAATGAGTGGTTTAGTTGAAGTCCCCTTTACAAGTTTGACCCAGAAAATCAAGATGCTACTTAAAATAAATAGAACATTATTTCTTATGGTTAGAACTTATGCCTACCTATCGCAAATGTCTCTTCTTTTCTTTTTTTTTTTTTGGCTATTCTCACAAAATGCATATTTGGTGTGGCTTTCTGGTAATTGTGCCTCATGGACATTTAGTAACAGAGAGTTACTGAGATTTTAATGACTGAACAAATATGCTCATAGTGCTTTCTTCACTTTGACCACAAGTCACAAAAACTACAGGGGCAGTCAAGCAAATCATCTCCAGGTAAAATTTTTTCTTTTCCTCTGTGGGAATTTTACCAGAAAAAGGACTGCAAAGCTGAGGCTTTCTAATACACTCTAATTGAAGCAAAGTATATGTGCATTAGAAAATGTCTTTCTATTCTTTTTTTTCTTCTACCCTTCCTCCCTGTGAGTAGCTACTGTGCTTGAACTGGAATCTGAGTTGTATCTTGTTGCTTTAGACATAAAAATGCTTTTCTAAACAGAGATTATTAATCATGCTGAATTATGTGGATGATTGTCATTGTGTACAAACATCTGGTAAGAAATATGTTAAGGCCAACACATTTCCCTTGTCAACTCAAACAAATGATTTGAACCCAGGTCTCCAGAAGTAAAAAGCTTTAAATGCACTAACCCACTGGGTCACTGAGAGACTGAAACAAATTACAGTTGTTACACATTTTTAACCATAAGAAATGGTAGACAGATGTTTTTTTCTGTATGTATAGTGACCATTATGAAATAAATATGCACGTGCCATTTGGTATACAAAAGATTAATGGGAGACAAGTCCCCGAGTCAGCATTTATGGGCTGGAAAAAGGTAATTGTCCAATTACAGTCTTGCTGAAATGGCTTTGGTCTCATGGGGCATGCCCTGGGGAAAAGTCACAGGATTGCCACAGTAGATTAGCTTAGAATTTGGCTTCTATATCTTATTTTGACAAGAAACAGGCAGCGGAAATTCTGCTGCTCTCCCAGTGCATTGCCATACGTTCACTAATTCTGACACAGCTATTCCGGCTCAGGTCTCCTAGGAATACTAGTGCCTGGTGATCAGTGTAAAAGTAGGGCTTCAAATGTTACAGATAAATTTTAGTCTGGGTTTTAAACCTTCACCAAGTTTCTGGGATAGCAAGATTTGAACTGTGGATCTTACCCTTCCCTAATAACTTTTCTTACAGGAAGTTAACATAAAGCTAATTATTTTCTTTTTAACTACAATAAAAAAACAACACAGGGCCAGGGATTTTTTAATTCTTTTTTTGTTTCTGTTTTTTTTTGTTTGTTTGTTTGTTTTTTTAGATACAATAAGTATTCATAAGAGATGCATCAATAAACCATAATAAAAGTATAAATATCTCACAGGAAATCTGATAAAAACAATCTTTATAACATTTTTAAATTTCTGTGTTTCCAGGATACAGCTTTTAATTCACAGCCCTTCAAATGAGTTTTTAAATTATGAAAATGCAGATAAATATTATCCCAATTATGAAAAATAATAAATCACGCTCATTAATTGTTTTAATTATAATTACTGCAGAAAGGCCTGCCTACTGCCTAGAACAGTCTGACATTGAGGTGAAACTTCTCTTTCTAACCTAGAAAGCTCATACTGAGGGTAACAAAATCTAAAAAGCAACATGTACAAGGCCACTGGAATATTACCTAGCTTGAAATGAAAATACTTCTTCCCCTCAAAATCCCTGCATAACTTTAAAGATAATTAAAGCTGATATAGAGGACACATCACTGCATTTGTAAACTAAACTCAGTATGGACTGGGGAAAAGAGCTCAAATGAATGTTAGTTCTTTGCTAAATCTTGCAGTATAATAAGACCTCAGCCCTCAAAAATGTATATGCATATTTAATTTCATGCACATGAATTTTATTTTCAAGGTTTCTTTCAAAAAAGCCATATCTGCTAACAAGTAGGCAATCTTTCCCTTTCACTTCTAGACATAATAGTGACTCTTAAGTTTTATCACACAGGTAGACAAACACTGGCACAGAGGCTTTTGCCAGCTCACAGTATTTCAGCTCTTAAGCACATTTAACTACAGAAGCATTTCAGTGGATCCAACAGGTAATTCGGTCTTGGACTTCGACTACAATAACATTCAAAATTCTCCAATATTATATTGTTTGTTCACAACACTGTCAGTCAAATTACAGACATAAGGCTCTTGTTTCATGTAACTCCAGTTACTTAAAAATCAGGAGCAAAGCTTCAGTTGGTCATGGGTTTCCAGCTGTCATTGCAGAGAAAGGTAGGCACTCTGCCAATTTTTCTTTTGATCTCAGACACCTCTCTACAGAACGGAAGGATTTCCCCACTGAAAAGGCCCCTGTCTCTCTATGAACAGGTGAGAAAACCTAGATTTCATGTGGAGATCAAATAAACAATTTTTAAACTATTCTCATGTAAGAATTTAAAACAAAGGGTTAAAGTGCTGCTCAGACTCATCTGAAGAGCTTTCCCTCTGATACAGCACATTCAATCTGATCCTCAGTTGAGAAAATGAAACAAGTAATTCGTACCCGTTCTTTGAATGACCTTTAAGCTAAATCTTTGTTCTTTCTAATTACGATTAATAAACAGATGGCTTCTATTTATAAGTGCTTCTCTGCAGTTGCTTTTCCTTGTTCTCCATGTCAAGTGAATCCAATTAAAACACTGCCCATTTTTCTTTCAGAAACAGTTAATGAAGATGAAATGAATGAAATCATACCTCACAGAAAATACAACAAGAGTCTCTGATTGTGGTTCCTGTCTCTTTAACATGTAAAGGAATTGGAACAGAAATCTTAAAAAGACTCAATTCTAATTTATTCACACACCTATGCTCAAAATTAAGTAGTGGAACGTTTCAAAAACTAAGTATTTTTCTTTCAGAAACAGTTAATGAAGATGAAATGAATGAAATCATACCTCACAGAAAATACAACAAGAGTCTCTGATTGTGGTTCCTGTCTCTTTAACATGTAAAGGAATTGGAACAGAAATCTTAAAAAGACTCAATTCTAATTTATTCACACACCTATGCTCAAAATTAAGTAGTGGAACGTTTCAAAAACTAAGTGGGAATTAATTCTACAACACATATTAGTTGATAATCAGATGAAAGGACAAACACCTTAATTTTTAATATTTACCTCCACTTTTACCTAACTTATTAGTTACCATATATCAAAGTATTTGTCTAGAGTGCAACTTAGAGAAGAAAATAAAAAACAGACAAAAATGAAAACCTCTTGATTGCAAGGAAATCCCAGGCTTTCCAAACATGACACTTGTTTCTTTTTCAGACTCTGAGCAGAAAAAATGTCAAAGTTAATGTTCAATTTCACATAATTTTGTGGACAAGTAATTTTCATTATTCAGCTATTGCAGAAGGTCACTTAAGTAGGTAATCAGAATAATTAAATTACATCCCCAGAAGTCCCTGTACTAGACCATGTTCAACAGTATTCACTTAGGTCATATTATCTGCATGAATATCACTGAGTACATCTCCTGAAGTATCTTTTTTTTAATCAAAAAAAGACATCCATTGGTTACAAATTGCAATGGCTGTGAAAAATTTCATACCTACAAGGTGATGGATATTCACTTAGCAGCAGACATGGCCCAGAAATGAGTGCAACAGGTAGATTCTCTTAAATGAAATTTAGTATGCGTGAAAGGTAGCAGCCTCCTAGCTGTGCTCCCTGCGCACAGTTACAGTGCTTTCCTGAACTGTGCCATTCTGCTGGGCATGTCAGTTTTAATACAAAATAACCTGGAAGAAGAGCTTATCGGCAAAATACAATTTCCACGAGCAATCATTTTGTTCCTACTGTTTGACAAAGGCAAGGAATATCCATGGCTGTAGTGGCGCTAGCAATGCACTTACGTACTGGAACTTACAGAGTCCCAATTTATTGCACATAAGAAGAGTAAAACGAAGCAGTTTGTAAATGTAAAACAAGCCAAGAACTGAAGACAGATTTCCCAAATCTGAGCTCTGCATGATCATAAAGATAGTCTTTCTTTCCTTTTGCAATGCCTTAAAGCCTACAAATTCACTCAGAAAATACTGCTGTTCATGCAACATGTTTTATAAGGCTTCTGTAGTATGAGTTAGGATTTAGATTTTAATTTCAAGATGTAGCCTATACAACCAAGAGAAGATAGTGAGTAACATGGCTTTCTGCTATGCTAGGTGGCTGATTCAGTGGCCCTCTGTAACTCCTTTAGTGCCACTGCTTGCTACAAGTGTGGAGGAGGTCCTGGATTTCTGTTGAAGCACTACACATGGAAATTATAGAAGTGACATATGTTAAGGCATTAAAAGATTACTTTTACATTACAAGGGACAGATGATCTAAACATTACATAGAAAAGGTGGGAAAATTATCAACTTCACAAGATTAAGTAGAAATTTCCAAACAAATGTCAGCTTTTAAATCACCTCATTCTTCTATGCTTCTGTTCATTTGCATTGTTTTACAATTAGTAATAGTATTTATTATTATTAACAGGTGTTTTACACTTCAGAGTGCATGACACATCTGAGAGTTATGGTTTCCAGCTTTACAGGGATTCCAATTTATCATTTCTTAATTGTCTGCTTGGAACAAAATCAAGGCACTTTCCCTTCCCATCTGACCAAAATAGCATTCGTTGGCCTTGATCTTCAGAATCCAGTGTTTGAAAGCAGCATGCTGTCAGTCAAAGAGCTCAACAGAAGAACCTTGCAACGTACATGAAAAATGGTGCTTTGAGCCAGCTGATCTTAAATTCCCCCCAAAAAAGGTAAGTAAAACAGGGAATGGAAAGTGAAAAATCATTTTTATAATAAGCAGAAGTGTTTTCTTAAGAAGAAAAACTACATGCAAATATTTCAATAATAAATACCTTATGTTTTCAGAAAAGCAAAAGTTTAGTCTGTCAGAGCAGTGAGTAAACTTACTTTGTTTTTGGAAAAAAAATTGAATGCAATGCAATTAATATTATTAGTGTACAAAATAGAAGCCCTAGGGCAAAAACTAAACCAATAATTTTAAGGAAAGAGGAATAAGAAATACAATGCTATCCATAATCTCCTATCAGGAAGGAACAACAATGAAAAAGAAAGTTTGAGAAAACAAAGCATTTACCTAATAAAATGGGTAGCTCTCTAAAAGGACACATCAAAAGAATTAAAATCATTTAAGGAAGACTAATTCTTTAAGAAACTGCACAACAATTTCCACATCAAAAGAAATACTCAGATGCTTAATGTTAAGTACGTACTAAAGCGATGCGCTGCATTAGAGCTTTGAATGTCCATACCATAACAATATCATAACACAGAGAAGCTACATCACAGTTGCTTGTGATAAAGATCATGTTTTATAATGCAGTGGTGCTTTCCAAATTGCTCTATGATTCAGAGGAAAACCATGAATCTGAATGTTATATCAACACATCAGGCAGCTTTCAGATGAAATGCTCTCAGCCACTTACGACTGAAAACTGGCAAGATTAAATAACCAACATTAACAGCAATTTTGCAGTACTGGAGAATACTGGTCTCATTAACATGATAGTAGTAACTTGAAAAGATTAATTATAAAAAAACTATTCATATAAATGTTTTTTAAAAGGCATATGAATAAACTTAAACAATAAAAAGCAAAACCATTGCTCCTTTGTGAATTGCCTTCTGGAAAGCAGACATGCAGTGGGGTGTATAAACACTGCGTATACTCATGAAAATAACTTCCACTAGTGCAGTATTGACTGGGAAACTTTGGAAACCATGGCTACCAGGCTAACTGAAGACAAACAACAAAAGATGGAGTGAAACTGTTTGAAAATAGCAGTCTCTAACTGCAAAATAAAGTGCAAACTTCTCCAACAGTCAGTGCCTGTGCATCAACTTAACCATCAATGCATGTGCTTAGTCTGTGGCAGGCTGTTTAGGGACCAAACTGAACTGAGAAGTTAAGAACAGACCTGCAAAAATTCAGCATTTTCTCTTTAAATGTGATAATCGTCATCTCTTCTTCCATATCTTCCCTATAGTTTGTCCAAACTTTAACCTGTTTTCTTATCCCCAGGTGATCTTGAGGCTGAGCATTGCAAAGGATTCCTTTTAGGAAAGGACATACCCGCAACTTAATTTTCCTTTCTTTTTTGTTTGTTTCATCTGTTTTGTTCTTTTGTGTGTGTGTGTGTTTGAGCTTGCAGGTGGTAAGTGTTTTCTTTCTTTTCTTTTTTTTTTTTTCCCTTCTCTACCAGATTCATTATTCTGCATTAAGCTGCATTGAACTACATTTGTCATCTATTAGTCCTGTTATGGTCTGCATTGTTCCTCATTATTTACTGTTCTTCCTAATTTAGAATCACATGGAAATCTTGCTTTCAAAAGCATTATCCAATTCATTTATTTGAATAAAAATAGTAGAGGACACAGCACTAGTGCTTGCAATACCAGCATCTCACTAATAACTTCTGTCTGATTTAGGAAAGAACAGCTTCGACTTCTCCTTTTGTCCTCTTGCAGAAATTCACTTTACTGAGTTTCTGTGCTGTATTTCTAGTGCATTTAAAGGTTAACCTTTGAAAGAGAACTTATACAATTGTGTCCTAAGCCAGGTCCTGTCCCTCTTATACATACCTGCAGAACCATACCATTTCACTTCTTAAAGAAAAGCAACAATTTTCAGACTCTTGGATACCTGTAATGCAGAAATTGAAATAAAGATGAAAGGAATTCCAGTGAGTTAGTGAACAGAAATATCTTTATTTCTTTGGGACCATAAGGTCCATTCATAACATCAAACATCAAACTGGTCATTAAAAAGCCAGCATTTCCCATCAGTTACTCTTACTAGCTTTACCTGTACTAACGACATAAAATAACCATTTGCCAGCATGGGAAAGTTGGCAAACTGTGCCTGTGTTAGATGAATGGTGTAACAGTATTTGAACTGTTTATTTATACATTATATTATGTTGACCTGTAAATATTCTGTGTAGCAAATTTCCCAAGCCAAATTTACTCTGACTTGTTTCACAGGGTTTGAACCCCAACATATTTTGATCCTACCTTCCTTTGGTGCCACGCTGTGTTTTAATTAACTTGCTCACCGAACTTTCAATTCCCTTCTGTGTTGTTTAGATGAGATAGATGTTTGATAACTTTTAAAATGCAGGAGACTTTTAGCGAGCTCTCCATACGGTTTGCTCTCCATAGAAGTATATGATAAAATGTGGCTCCTATAGAGGGAGGCATTCTCACCTTCTTTGTCAAGGAGAGCTAGGTTCTGGTTCAGAGTCTGCTAAGGAATCCTGATGTATGTTACAAAAATAAATTTTAAATTTAAATATAGTAAAATATTCTACAGTGCCTGCCAAATGTTATGGGTTTTAAAGCTGACCTATATTTTGATGGTATTTTTTCGTACCTGTTGCATGAGGTGAACAACAAATTCATGTTAACAAACAAGAATTTCTTGTTCTTTCTAGGAATTTTCTAATTTGCAAATTTTTAAAGCCAGATTTTAAAAGGTTAAAGATGTCTTTGCCTTCTTGTCCAGAGGCAGCCCAAAGGAATTCTGTATGCAGTTTCATCATTCATAAGAAGCATTGCATTTGCTTACACTAACAACTTTTGCTTAGTTATTTTTATTGAAATTATTACCTCCTCCAAGGACCAGAGTCTGTTTGCTTTGTGAACTTTACATGCAGCTATGAAGACACAATATATAGAAGAGGAAGAGCACATGAAATTTGTTATAAAGCAGACAGAGGAATTCTGTATGCAGTTTCATCATTCATAAGAAGCATTGCATTTGCTTACACTAACAACTTTTGCTTAGTTATTTTTATTGAAATTATTACCTCCTCCAAGGACCAGAGTCTGTTTGCTTTGTGAACTTTACATGCAGCTATGAAGACACAATATATAGAAGAGGAAGAGCACATGAAATTTGTTATAAAGCAGATATAACAATGCACCCATGCAAATATATGTGTGTGACATATGGTTGACAAGAAAGAAAATAGGAATTACTAAGTCAATTATAAAAGTCAATAGGAATCTTCAATAAATGAAAACCCTGACAGTGCATCAGATGATAATTTCTAATCTATTTCATAAACAAAGAAAAGAGTTAAATTTTTCTGGTCATAATGATGATTTAAAAAAACCTCCTCTATTCCGCTTTCAACAAAAGTCAGATTGTAAAAAAACTCACTAGGAAGCACTTTCCCTTTGAGTTCTTTTAAGTTATGTGCAATCCACAGTCTTTTAAACAGCCAGAATTCAAGTTATATTAGAAACTGACAAGAAAAAGGTAGGTTTCATAGCTACACCTTGATTTCTCTGTTTTTAATGAAGTATGTTTCCAAAGCAGCAAATTGAGATCTTTATTCCCTTTAATAACTTTTATTTACAAGCAATGCTGTGACTCTGTGACATAAACAAGATTTATTCGCACAAGTATTTAAACACAGCTAACAAACGAAGAGAAAAGAAGCAAAGCAGAATATTAGATAAACAAGAAAAATGCATTTTTAACCTAGTAGTAAATTGGCAATTATGGATATGATACACAGGTCACAGTTTCATTTTTATTGTTCCTTCTTGGAGCTGAAAGACATACTAAACTAAGCTAAAGGCAAAACCCTTGGTAGTGGTTAATCTCAGATAACTTCTGAAAATATAATTGTTCCTCTCCCAATTCAATTCCCAAATTATGAAGAAAATCTTTATCAAAAGGACAGGTACTTCCGGCAAGGTGTCAGCTACCAGTGAAATTCTTTGCCTTTGAAAACAAATAACAGAACATAAAGGAGACCTGGCTGCAGCTGCAAGAAACAGAAAAGAGCAAAAAGAATGAGGGATGGAGGTGACTCCGGTTTTCAGCTCTAGACAGCAGCAAAACTGAAATCCGTGAGAGGTTTTACATGGCTTTCATCTCTGAAACATTAGTAACTTTAGACCAGTGATTTCTCCATGCCTCAGGTTCCCAGCTTTGAAATGGGAATGCAAGAACTTCTCTAGGCATGCCCCAAAAATGATACTATCCTCATTCTTCAGTCATTGTTTTATTCAGTGAGTGGTTCCACTTGCAGTCTCCATGCACATAACCCATTAAAAAATGCTTGCTTTTCTCTGAAACCTTTGTCTGTGCTATAAAGCTTGCTTTTTTCTGAAACTGCAAGGGATTTAAAAAGTTTGTGGCCTTGCTTGGTATTTCTAATGAACCCAGCTCTGAGACAACTGTCATTTTTGTGGGTAACGTTCCTTATTTCATAGCACAGGTCTTAATTCGTTAAGAGCTTCCTTATTTAAAATCTTAAGAAAAAATGCCAACAACTTGGGACACGTTTTTGATGATGCCTGGTAAAACTACGTGTTTCTGTCATAGTCAGGTCACAATAATCCCTATCCTGATGTTATGCAGCTGTTAGATTTTCTAATTCAGGTCAGAGAGTTAATATTCTGCTTCGCTTTCTGACTGGGTGAGATCCACTTGGCATAAACCAAAAGTCAAGGCTGGTGTTCATGAGACAACAGGAACCGAAAGAGCTGGAAGATTTGGTTCAGTTTGAAAAGTGCAAACACAAAATTAAATAATCAAAATGGTATTAGAAGTAGTGTCTATTTTAGCACATTTTAGGTTTTTTTTTTTTTCATTTTAATGTTATCAGAAAGTCTCTCATCTTCATTTCCTGAGAACGAAGAAACAAGAACAAGGACTTATCTTCTCTGTGCCAATCATTTGGGGTGGTTCTAATGCTGCTTTGCTTATATGTCTCTCTTTAACATTTTACAGTCCTAGATTATTAATCCCATTGTTTTACATGGAACTGTTTTAATATTATTTTGATCACTCTTCTCTGAACCCCGATAGTGAGAATGGCTGATAAATCATCAACGGTATAGGCCACTGTTTTGACATCATCAAAGTATTTATTAACTGCTGCAAGAAGTGATAATAAAATGAATAAAAACATTGGAAGTCTATACAGAAAGATATTTTTTATACAATTTGGCCTTTTGCAGATTATTTGACGCTATTCATCACCATCAAATAGATCAGATAGGCATGTTTTAGTGTTTTATTTTACAGGAAAGAATACTCTTGTTTTGTTATTTTCCTCTGTCTATAAAATCATAATGGTTACAATTTTGCTTATAAGACTGTATGGATTGTCCTGGTACTGAGGTCAGTTTCACTTGTCTGAAATCCTCGGCATCATGATGAACGTGTCTTTTAAAGATAGTTAATATATTGGCTGCCATGCAGTATAACAGTTTATTCACATTAAATTACATACTTTTGTCAGTATCTCAGCCACTTCATTGTCAGACAGCTCCAATATGAAAACTGTTTATTCTGTTCTCTCCTTACTTCAATTCCTGACAGCCTCATTCTTATTACCTGAAAAGATGAAGTAGGAAGGTATTTTTCCAATGGTCTGGTTAGACAGGTACAAAGAAATTGTCAGGCTTCAACTTGACAATGTCCTTATCTGATGTAACATCACACTCCATTCTCTGCTGTTGGACCAACAAAGCAAATAATTATTTGTGGGTTTCTGTGCCTGCTACTTGAGACTTGCTTTTGCTTTTCAAAGCACAGGTCTGGGTCTGAAGCTGATGATCGGGTCCTCCCACAAAACCCCTTTTGCAGAGTTTGCATGGGCCCCATGGTGCTATGGTGCTATGCAGCCTGCAAGAATTTTGACCTACCTGCCCCCAAATATTTGAATCCCTAGTGCATACAGAAATTAGAATCAAACACATATTACTTATGAATGATATAATAAAATGAACAGCCTCTCATTTCCATGGGCAAATAATACTCTCTCCCATTCTCAATCTAAATCAAACTCCAGAGTTACTAATAAAAATAAGTCATGACTCACAAAGTTAAGTTCTTTTGCATTAATCTTAAACTCTTTAGGAGTTATTGGAGTCTCACATCATTAAAACTAATGTCAGTGGTATAGTCTGCAGTAACTATTAAATTTACAGCTGGAAGATAAGAATCCTATAAAAGAAACGTTACTTTATAACCGTACTAAAGACGAAAATACGTAGATACTGTTTACATTTCACAGTTGAGGCAGGCAATGGTTTAGAAGGAAAACCTTTATGCTGTAGGACATCCATTCTCTAAATAGTTACTGTTTTTTTTGTGACATATTTTGTCAAATAATTCTGCAAGAGTCCTAATTATATTAAAAATATCTTCCTATACAGACTTCCAATGTTTTTACTCATTTTATTATCACTTCTTGCAGCAGTTAATAAATACTCCATACACTCATTTAACAGTGTACAGCACATTTAAGTGTGTTCTACTAGACTGACCTGAATAAAATGGAGCCATGTTACAGCAAGTGTGAAATCTGTCCCAGGTCCATCGCCAAAGTACAGGTAACAAGGTATTGTCCATGAATTTACTGTAGCCCAGGGACTATATCAGCCTGACGAAGGCAAAAAAAATCCATCCAGAAACATACTGAGGTTACCATCTGAAATGCACTGTCGGAAAGGTTGCCTGAGAATCTTTCAGACCTGTTAGATCCAGAGCATGCATAATTATTCTCTCAGTACAGTAACTAAAAAGGCATTTTTACTGAGGGGGGGGAGGGGTGGAAGAAGGATATCTTTCCTTATAGGGTAAGAATCAGCAAAGGCTTTTACTCCGGTTCTTGACATATGTCCCACCTCACTTAGGGTGTATGTGTAGACTCCACATGGGCTGACTGGGAGCTACTACTCCAAGGGTTTCTCACCTGCCTCTGAATATGGTCTCTCTTTTGGTCCTCGTAACTCATGGAAGCCCTAAGAGGGGATGGTGAAAGGCAGCAGCCTTGCTTTCACATGAATTGCAATGTCTCAACAGCCAGTGAGCAGTGGCTGGGCTGTTAAACCTATAAATTACAGGTGAGTTTATGTGGCTTGCAGTCACTGTCCCAGAAATCTGAGGCTGGATTTCATCTCCTCAGGCTCAGTAATTTTTTTTCATTCTAGTGGAATATTTATGAAAACACACTATTTGTTTAAATCAATATTACTCAGAAGCTAATCTGAATTTGTGAGGCTTAGTGATGATTTTTCAGATTACTAGTGCAGTACATATACTATATATGTAAAAAGTATAATCAAAATCACTTGGGGGATTTTTTAAGGAAAAGTCTTAATATTTTGTAGTAGAATATTTCAACTAACATTCAATTTTTCATTTTGAGACCCAAATCCTTCAAATGCACACAGAAAAATAATCATTAAAAATTCTGGGTATGCTCTGTTTATATTTAAAAAAACCCCAAACAAACACTGAAAGTAAAATTATTTACTTCAGATTAAACAAAAACTTTTGTTTAATTTGAACCATTTTGGTTAGAAAAATGAAATTATTTTCAATCAACTCAAAAAAAACTAGAATTAGTTTTTTAAGGGGACTTTGAGGTAGAAAAGGGATTTAAGCTTGTCCTGGTTTCGTCTGGGCTAGAGTTAATTTTCTTCCTAGTAGCTGGTACAGTGCTGTGTTTTGGATTTAGCATGAGAATAATGTGATAACACACTGATGGTTTAGTTGTTAAGCAGTGCTTATACTAAGTCAAGGACTTTTCAGCTTCCCATGCTCTGCCAGCGAGGAGGTGCACAAGAAGCTGGGAAGGGGCACAGCCAGGACAGCTGAC
>NW_008796063.1:3106882-3145235 GCF_000699145.1 Aptenodytes forsteri
GTGGTGGTGGTGTTATTATTTTAGTATTTCAAGTATTAAACTGTTCTTAAACTGTTCTTATCTCAAGCCACAAGTTTTCTTACTTTTGCTCTTCCAATTCTCTCCCCCATCCCACCGGGGGGGAGTGAGCAAGTGGCTGTGTGGGGCTTAGTTGCTGACTGGGATTAAACCACGACAAAGCTAAAATAAGAAAACCTGTTATTCACATAGGTTGAATGTTACTTAGTTAATTAGGTTTTTAAGTTTTGCTCTAGAGGCAAAGAAGAAAATATAATCTTCTAAATAACTACCTTTCAGTTGTTTTCTAATGCTTAATGCAAGCATCATACTGTAAACCACTGTAAACCACAGAGAATATATATATTATTTTTTTCTTATAACTGTTTATAAGCAGCATTGGAAATGAGTACTACAGGCTTGACAAAATGTTTATCTTACATCCATATGTTCAGTCTAGGGAAACAATCTCTTAAAAGATTCGATTAAATTTAGCTATACAATAGGGACCAGTTATTTTTTATGAATCTGATGATGCTAAGCAAGTGAAGAAGCAAATAAACAAACTCCTTTAAAGAAGCCTTTACATTATATCAACATCGGAATGACTAGAAAATCTACCATCTTAAAACAATTCCTCTGTCTTTTATAGCTTTGTCACTGTTGAAAAAGAAAAATCTACTAAAATGGCAGTGATCTTTTGAGGATTGCTGCACAAAGCAGTGTGTCATTGATGAAAACATTTAAGAGAGATAAGAGAATTCTCTTTCCTTTTAACTTTCCTCTTTGAGGCCAAATCATTACCATTATTCTTTAAATTTTGGGTTTTTTTGAATTGCTTACTGCACTGAAAGCTGCCATTACTATAATTGCTGTTTAAAAAAAAATAAATCTGGAGTTATAATCTTATTTCTGTTTGTAGAACTCCTTACATATATGTGTCTTTTAGGAGCTCATCACCAGAGTAACCATATTTACTTCACATCACATAAAACTGGGCATATTTGTATTTTCTAATACTAAACTCACTACCAAAATTATGAGTCTTAAGCTTTTGAAGCAGGTGTTAGTTTACTGTGTTAGGTGTTAGGTGTTAAATTACTGTGGGAAAATGTCCTTTCAGGTGAAATGGGGCTAAGTTTACTTAGAAATATGGTAGGTCATACATTGAATTTTAGTAGTTGTTTTTCTCCATAAATATGGACTCAGGTATATAAACATGTTGTATATAAATGCGTTACTCTCCATCACTTTCCCATGTTTAAAAGCTGAATGTCTCTATCAATTAAAGTTTCAAAATGATGTTTAAGGTCTCTTGGCTAGTCATCGATGTAGACACCGAGACCTCCCCGAAGAATCTAAAATTTCAGCATAGGTCACAAAGTTAACTACTGTTATATTACTTTTACTTCTATATGAAGGTTATGATCAAGGAGAAAGTACAAGAAGGAGTCCAATGCCATATTTGGCTTTGTAAGTCCCTCCAGAAAGCTGATAGTTAAAAAAATCCTAGTTTTTTTCTTATTTCTTGTCTCATAGATCATACAAACGAACTTTAATTTGACTCACTAGGGCAGTACTTGTTCTAAAATGTGATAAAACTCAGAATGATTTTGTAATAAGTGAATTAAATATTTCATTAGATATTTTAAAGGGATCCATAAAACTATTTTGAGATTAGCTAGACTTATGTATATATTAAATCATATACATTTGCTAAAGCTAAATAGAAATAGGAAGTATCCCGGATTTCACTGATCACTATAAAAATAGTCAAGGAAGATTTTTTTTTTTTGCTTTGTTAATAGGAATAAGGAACTCGGAGCTCTATAAAACACAATTTTTTTTCTATTTCTAAAGTCAATTTTTAGACTGCTTAGAAATTAAGGCAGAGAGGAATGAGCAATTATTCAAAATATTAATTGTTTCAATCTATTCGTTAATGAAAATTGCATCAGGAAAAACCAAACTTTAAAGAGCTAAAGGACAGAGAAAAATGCAAGCCATACAGCATTGCATTTTCCTGAGCTGAGAGGAAGCTAAAAGTACAGAGTGCATGGAGCAATGAGAGTGTTTGGTACTAGTTGACAATGACATGCAGAGCATCCTAAGCAATAGTGTTTATCTCACAGAGCATCTGAAATATTCATAGATTCCAACAGTAGAATAAATTTATTGTCTGCTATAAGAGATATAAGAGGTTGATAAACTGCTTTTCTGACCTTGGAGAACTTTGTTGGCACATTAAGGGACTTTGATACATAGCAAGGTGCAGACACTCACTATGATTTGTTAGGTGCATTCTGCTGGGACTGCACTATCAGGTGAATTGAAAACAAAAAACCTCTCTCAAGAAAGCAGCGTGAAAAAACCCCAAACAGCAGATTCTCTCCCACTGTCCCTGTGGTAATCATAAAAAAAAAATACACAGGGGAGGAAAATGCTGAATAACTTCTTCTTATTTGGTGTTTCTTTTTGTGTTGTTTTTTTTTTTTTTTTTCTCTTTTTAACTACTAACATCTGGAGAAGGGGAGGTGGAATATTTTGTTCTTTTTGGTTTTCTGATGTCTACGTACTTTCCACTCTGATACCAATGCATCTATCTGACCCATCCTGCTTTGCTGACCAAGTATTGCTCTGTACTGCACACTGGTGTTCCAACGAATGACAGCAGGGTCTCAGAGAGTCTAGACCTAAGATCCTACCAGTAGGGAGGCAAGGACTTGGTTCTCTACTATAGTACAAATACCCTTCAAATGTGGAGACTGGGAAAAACTTGGGGGAGGAAAAAAATGTAGCACTACTCAAAGGTTTCTTTCAATGGATAAGGAGAAAGAGTGGCATTAATTACAGGCAACACAGGTTGTTTCAGAGCATTCATCTTGATATCCTCTTTTCCATCTCTATGGACTTAGTCTACTACCTTAGTATCAGAATCGTTTCATTTTCTTCTGGCTGGATAGGCCAATACAGCTTACAGAAGTGGTTAAATTACTTGTTTTTCTCAACCTCGGGGACTCAAGAGTTGTAACTGCAGAGGCAGTGGCACACAGGGCCTCCAGAGCAGTTTGCCTCACAAAACTGCCATCTGTAACTCTGAATAATTAAATATAACTGATAATCAATCAGAAGCATATGGTTAGCATAACAGAAATTGAACTGTCGCTGAAGTCAGGGAAAAAGCTGCTTCACTGAGGATTAAGAAGATTAGATTTTGGTTACCTGCACACTATATTGCATGTGAATAAAAAGAGGATTTTAGTTTCCAGTATAAGTAGTCTATTAATCCTAATAAATGCAACCATCTTTCCTACAGAAACATTTAACATGAGTTTAGTGCTTTTACCTCATTCTAATACTCCTGTCATAAAATAGCACAAAAATAATGTAGCATCTTAACAGAAAACCACAGGGCCATCTGGTATAGGTTATTGAGAAAGACTTACTGTTCTCAGCTTGAAAACAGCAAGAAAAACATAAGAAGGGTAAAGGCTGAACTGTGATCACCTAACTCAAGCAAATGAAAGCAAAGCAGGCAAATGAACCTGCTTCTACGGCTTATAAGAAACTGGTTGGGTAAACATGAGCAAGGCAGTGATGATTCCTTTCAGACAATATATTTTAAATAAGCTGCAGTCATTGGCTTTGGTACAAGCAAAGGACCGGGTTGTAATATCAGGAAACTTAAAGTTTGCTGAAAATGCACACATGAAGTCCCGTAGGTTTTTATTGTCTACTTTGGGAGATTCATCATGACGAGCACAGGAATTTGTTATCTAAGCTATATAAAACAATGTGGGCGGTGGGGAAATTTAAAGTCCTACACTGACTCCAAGACACAGCATACGACAAACAGTAACAGTAGTTACCACAAACCAGGAGGAAAAGAATTGCTACCAAGGGCCACAGTCCCTTCCTTTACAAGGGGTTGCTTGTAGTTCTAGCAGCCATTGGCAACTGCTGGCACACCCGTATTTTGATGCTACCAACTCATAAAGGCACAGTTTTGTCCACATGCTCCTTCCATCTTCCTGCTTTCTCTAGGAAGAGCCTACTTCGGTTGAAAGAAGCCACTTGATCTTTCAGCCCACAACTGTTACTCCTCATGGGAGTCCACAGTCCAAATCACAATATTATTCTGAAAGATGGGATGGGTACTGTCGTGGTTTAACCTCAGCTGGAAACTAAGCCCCATACAGCCGCTCGCTCACTCCTCTCCAGTGGGGTGGGGGAGAGAATCGGAAGGGTAAAAGTGAGAAAACTTGTGGGTTGAGATAAAGACAGTTTAGTGGGTAAAGCAAAAGCCGCGCACACAAGCAAAGCAAAACAAGGAATTCATTCACTCCTTCCCATCGGCAGGCAGGTGTTCAGCCATCTCCAGGAAAGCAGGGCTCCATCACGCATAACGGTGACTTGGGAAGACAAACGCCATCACTCCAAATGTCCCCCCCTTCCTTCTTCTTCCCCCAGCTTTATATGCTGAGCATGACATCACATGGTGTGGAATGTCCCTTTGGCCAGTTTGGGTCAGCTGTCCCAGCTGTGCCCCCTCCCAGCTTCTTGTGCACCTCCAGCCTTCTCAGTCGGTAGAGCATGGGAAGCTGAAAAGTCCTTGGCTAGTGTAAGCACTGCTCAGCAACAACTAAAACATCGGTGCGTTATCAACTTTGTTCTCATCCTAAATCCAAAACACAGCGCTGTACCAGCTACTAGGAAGGAAATTAACTCTGTCCCTGCCGAAACCAGGACAGGTACATAGCTGGAAAATTTGGTTAGCCCTACAGGCAACTAGTAAGGACCAGTATATTATTTATGTATGTAAATACATACACAGACAACTACGTAAAATGAGGGTTTATTCACTTTGAGGAGTCTGTGTTCATAGGCACAGCCCTGGTAATACTGCATGCTTGAGCCCTAAGTGACTAAAAATGCCAAAGGGATAGTTACGTATGCCTCTGACAATGAATAATCAGCAAGGGATTGACAGTAAGCATAGGTAATTTTGATTGAATAGACTCTCTAGGTTCACATGGACAATTCAGAAGCCCATTATACTTGTTTAATGAACATGAGTAGAGTAATAGAGATCATTCATTAATTCACTACATTAATTGAAGCCAGTATTGTTACCTTTCGTCTTTGTTTAATTCTGCCATTATCTGACCCAGCTTTATATTGTTGATATATTTAATACTCTGTGAACTGTTTCATGTTGACTCCTTGATGTATTATAAAAAATTCAACACAATTTCATTAAGAGCAGGACTGAAGCGGGATAAACAGTAACTCCAGTTCTAGTGCTATCTGTATTTTAATTTTCAGTGTAAAATGATCTGCCTGACCTTTTAGAAAGCTCTATTACATTAAATTAGGATGCTCCATTTCAATTGGTCTATGTTCATATTGGCGTTTCTAATAAACCTTGGAAAAGGAAAATATTTATAATTTAAGCTTGTCCATCACCAGATTCATGCAGCAATTGCAGACATTTTATGGAAAAGAATACATATCTTTCAAGTAAAAGCAAGAAAAATGGTTTGCATAACTTTACAGCCTTTCATGAGGTAAAATGAATAGGATTTTTGAGCCATTAAGACCTTGTCTAGTTTTCTTTCTTTCTCTGACACTTTTGGTTCCAAACCTGAACTTTGGTGGCTACTGGGATAGTATGTGAATTTGCTCATTTATTCATTTTTGGATAGTCCTGAGCCCTGTCTTTGCTTTAGCTGAAAAGACTGATGGCATGTTAACACTTCTGAGGTTATTTGTTCTTAAGTACATCTTCTAGGTTATATGTCATAATGACAAGCAACCAGCATTGTAGGTGCCAGAAACATTACAGCCCTGTAGCAGGGTTACAGTTCATAGACTAAATCAGCTCAGAAGATGTATGGGTGGTCCAATGATTGCTGACTGCTCAGTCCAGGAGTTTAAAAGAGAGAATCAATGAGCCGCAACTGTGTAAAATAGGGGTCAAATATGTACAGCTGAGGCTCCACATATATCAGAGAGGGCTATGTTTAATCTTCTGCTGTGTAACATTTGTTACTGAAATGTGGCTCAGAAACACTCTATTAAAAGTAGATTGGTATTAATTAATTCAGATTACTGTCTCCTCTAGAAGGTAGGATGATAGCAGTACAGTTCTGAGCCACCTTCAGCATATTGCTATCTATCTCAAAATCTAAATATCAACTCAAAATTGCCAAGCAGATATTCAATCAAAACTCTCTCCTCCACTGACTGCCCTTTGGTTTCGTATCAGTGATTTTCTTGCTAACACAATCTGCTCCTCCAGTCATGGCTTCCTTGCTTTTTCATCTGCATGACTTTCTACTCTATGTTCCACTGGACTGTTGAATCTATTTCAGGTCTTTATAACTATTTCTGGATTGATAAACAATATTCTCTCTATGGTCTTGATTCAGTTTCTTTGACGTGAAAAGAAACCTTGTACTGACTTAGAGAGACAAAACCCCAAATTCAGGTGGACCAGTGAGAATTCAAAGACCCTCATCAGCTCAGCAAATCTAGCTTACCTCCAACATGGGAGAGAACAAAGTTTGGAGAAACACCAAAGTCAGTTCAAACCATCAAATCCTTTAATTCTCACAATCTGACAGCTGCTCTCTATTCATACAAGTCTATAAGGATTCTTACAGTGACCCCCTGTGGGCTTCCATCCTCCACTTCTGGAGCAACCTAAACTGCTGCAGCATCCTTAACACTGAGTTGCTATTTTCCCTACCCTAGGTTGGAGGTGGTTTCACAGAGGAATTTGATCTCAGACCTACTTTCAACATACAGAAGCCATAACCCATATCATTAATACATTTTTGAGGGAGAATATAGATTTCCTTTGCAATGGGCCCACTGGGGGGGGCGGGGGGGGGGGGGGGGGGGCCGGCCGGGCGCCGAATGCAGAACTGCTACAATGAGAAAGCTGGAGCACGTCTGATCCTCCCATTCATGGAACTAGGACTCTTACTGCTGTCCCTCTGAGCATTTGTGAAGTCAAGTCTTCTGAACTAACGTTTGGGAAATTGAGATAAGAACAACTTTAAACTAAGGAATGGAGAGAAAGGAGTTGTGAAAGGTTAGTGTACTAGCTACTTTAAGTTTTAACAAGAAAAGAAAACTTAGATAAATGTGAATATAGAAGTAAATAAAGCGATACCATCAAGGAAGGAAAACAGCAGCTAGAAGGTATTAATACTGATAAGAACAATAGCAAAGGTAGACAGTATAATTTTTGAAAGGATTATATTTAATCTTGTAAGAAAATTGGATATGACCATTAATGCTGTTGTCGGCAGCTCAGAATTAGGAAGGAAGAATACAGATAAAACAGGATTGCTGAGAAGGGAGTGCAGGTTACTTAATTGATTTTAAGAAGGGCTTGGGTAATTTAATGAAAATAACTATGATTATGATATGGTTACTATAAGAAGGACTAGATGCCCAAGTCTTCTAGCCATATTTTTTAGTGCTTTGTTAAAAGGGAAGCTATCTTAATTGGCATATGAAAGAAAATTTTACATTTAATTTCCTCATTTAGTTTATAAGCAAGTTTTATAATTGGTCAAAAACATAGAATACTTTGTTGAAGCTATATCTTTTTATTCAACTCCAATTTTTATTTTATTATACCTAATTAAATAACCTGTCAACATTTGAATTTTAAAACATTCAATTTTTTTTGCTTTTTCTTTATAATGGCTGACAAACTTAGGTAAATGGAATAGTTTTTGCTCTGTTTTGTTTTGTTTTCAGAAAAAATCCAATAAATCCAATGTACTGCAATGTGAAGCAACACAAGTGTGTTGAGAGTAGTAGAATCTGGCCTTCTCTTACCCCCTAAAAAACTGTAAAAAAATTGCAACAAAATTCCCTGGTCACTAAGAATAACAGTTGCTATATAAGTCTTCAGCAGACTGTTTTAAGAGTGTCCATCTTGCTTTCATTATCAGTATTAGTACTCTGCTCAATGCTTAAAAGCTGTATTACTATTTACAACACTGGAATGTGTAGTAGTAAATGTACCTTTTCACTCACAGTTAATCCTATCTGGTTTAGAGTGAGGACTTCATTCCACTGGGTCTGAGAAATAATTCTGAAGTATTGGAGATAGATTTTATTTTTGCTATGGGCCTTGAGGTTTAAGAAAAGAAGTGGATAGATAATAATTCTGTCATTAGAATCTTTTATAACTCATTTTCTTACTTTAGCTACTAATGGCATTTTATTAATATATAGCTTTCAGCATAACATAGAAAACCATTATGCATTTTAGCATGGCGTAAACAGCTTTTCAGATTAAAAAATAAAATAAAATAAAAAAAGCTATTTTATTAAGCCAGAAAAGGCAGCCAAACAGGTCACTAAATGTCAATGTCCTTATATTATTTCAATGTGATTATGCCTGCCAGGAAAGAAGAATGAAGTATTCTATAAAGTGACCAGGGGATCAGGCTTTGACCCTTAAAAAAAAATCCTTTTCCTTCTGCTGGTATGTCTCAAAAATTTAATCTGCTACATGAAGTCTTCGCGATAAATGTTTTCATTAGTGAGAGATGACTCTTAAATGCTTAGTGAGATTTTTAGGTACTGTTCCTATTCGATAAATGGGTATTGGGATAGAGCCGGTTCGATTCACCACACATAGCTAATTGTTGAATAGTTTACCACTGAGTCTAAGCTAATCATTTAGCCTCCCTCTGCAGCAAATCAAGATAGAAGGATATTCCTTCCAGAGAACAGTTTATTTTCACTATTCTAAATACCTACTTTGGAATAATGAGCTTCTGGAAGTGCTTTCCTCTATTTCTCAGTAGACTAGAAGAAGCCCGGATCTAAATTAGTCAATTCAGATTAGATGCCTGACAAGATGGCTGACAGTAGATGAAACTCTCCCAGGAAAACCAAAGCCAAGAGCTTGTACGGTATTTAATTCCCAGTAAAATCAATAGATGACAATAGGATGAAAGAACCCACAGTAGTTTCTGGACTACAGACCCCTGCCTAGAACAGCAGTGAAAATATAAGGGTGGTTGGGGAAATTAAAATGGTACTCTTCAGGCCAGAACTGGCAATCTAATAGCCGCACCATTTTCTCTGTAGACTTTGTAATAGAAATCGTACAGATCTATATGGGGAAAAAGAATTATAGTATAGCAATTATTTTTTCACCTGATTAGGAAAGAGATCTTTTGAAAGACTGTATCAAAAGCTAGACCTTTCTCCAGAAAACCATCTGAGTACATCATGGCATTTAGGAGTATGTACATGAAGGTCAGTGTGTCTGTGTTCTTTCCCTGAGTATGGACCACAGTGAGATCCCTTTGAATTAACCCTAATAATGGTCTGTACTTGTGTATAAGATATTAAAAGCAGTGTACAAAAGATGTATTCAAAAGAAAATCTATCTAGGAAAAGATTAACTACACCAAACTGTAAGATTTTCCTTACAGAAAATAACCCAAATATAGTTGATTAAATAAGAGAACCAAATGTTGTTAATTTCTTTCACTTGTTAAAGAGAATCCATCATTTCTTCTTTTAACTGTAGCAGCCTTGTTGTAGTGTTAGCTTTTAACAGTTATTCAGTCCTGTTCCCAGTTGAATCAATTATTTCAGCATGAGAGCAGGACTGAAACCAGCTGCTTAAATTCCTCCCATTTTCACTTGATCTTAACTCTCACAAATTTCCACTATTGCAATTTAGAAGCTCCCAGTTGATTAAAATATTTTGAACTGGATCTTTGATAAGGACCTTGGAATCTGGCTCAAGGATATTCAAGCTTGATGCAAGGCATTCAGCCCAACAGGCCAGAAGTTAAACAAAAGAGTTAAACTAATTTTCATGCAAACTAACAAATGAAAAGGATTCTTTTCAGATCCCAAGCAAAGATACTAATTTAAAAAGCCTACTTTTCTGATGACTCGCAGACACACTGAACTTGTTGGAATCTTTGCTTTCCCAGAGACTCTGAAAATTAAATTGTTATTACTCAGTTTAAATATCAAATCACATTTTATGCTTAGCAGAAGTTAGAACTTGATCACAACATTGGACTATAACATAGTCCAATTTAAATAATTCAGAGTCAGTACTTTAGCTAAAGATTAAGTTTTATGGGACAAAGAAATTTCTTTATGCATATGAATAGGAGTAAGTAAAGATCACTGAACTCTGCATTTCTTTCTACAGTGGCCCTAAAAATCCATATCAGGGCTATAAACATGCTTTTTGGTTATGCATAGTTAAGGTGGAATTCACATCTCTGACTGATAAGAATGTACAGTACTTGAAATTATTTCTACATTCATTCAGAAAGAGGGAAATCTGACCTCAGTGCAGATTTAGAATAAAGGGACTAAGAATTAGCTAGGTCTGAGGGCTGTGATGCAGAGAAAGGCCCGTTTCTAAGTGCTGGCAGTTAGTGCAGTTCTGCCAGAGTCTCTGCATCTTGGGCGTCTCGGCAGGTCCAGGGACACCATCCTTCTCAGAAGGATCATGCCAGTAAATTCACGTAAATCCACTGTCTGCGCTTCAGCGCACATCTTCTGTGTGAGCTGCATTTTGCAGAACACGGCAAACATGAACAGTTCTGTGCAACATCAATTCCTTTGAATCCCCCAATTTCCTCTGCTGCAATTACTTCATTTACAAATGTACATTCTGGTATAACAGTAAACATGTATGTCATCATGCAGACTTATAGAAACAATAATAGTGGTAGCGGCCAGGCAGGTATTCACAAATATACACGATAAAGTGAAGGAAATAAGCTACCCTGAAGACATGGAATTAAGGAGGCACTAGCGTAATGTCCCAAGAGGGATTCACAGAGGGATCCCTGCTACTCATTTTCTGAAGCTGAAGGGACAAGTCATTTCTAATCCCTCTATTGACTGCCATCTAGGGGCCTTAAGAATTTTATAGTGCATATCTTTTGTGCCATCAGCTGTATTACTTTATGTGTAGGGAATATAGACAGGAAATTTTCCTTTTCTGTCACCTTAAGGGTCATTGTTCCAGCAGATGTCTGAGGCAGAAGCCTTGTAATTGTAAAGCTAATCCTGGATAATAAATAAAAAAAAAGAAACTGGAACACTTATTTAGAGTTTTCTTTTTCTTTGCAACCTGCGTACAAAGTAAAACTGTAACATAAATGTGATTACTATCACCCATGACTTTACACAATAAATTTGTAGTACTGAGGCTTTAACAGTCAAAGAAAAGAATGGATTTTCCTGAGCTCTGAACACTCTCAGGTCCCTCTGATTTGGGCACAAGTAATTTCTACTTCAGAAAATCATGTCTCGTGTTTTGTTCTTTTGGTGTATTTTTCATTCACTGGGCTTTGAAACACCACAGCACTCACTCATCCAAAAAAAAAAGTAGGCTTGGTTATTATTTTACACTTTTCACATTAATGACACCTTAATGACAAATTTTTTTTGAGAAGATCCTGGACTTTTCTGGAAAACAAGTAATATTGTCACTTGTTTTCTGAAGATCATGGTGTACAAACTATCACAGCTCACTCAATTACTCCAGGAATAATTTCCCTAGACATTAAAGAGGCTGCACAGTGCTGTCAGTTTTAGTCAAGGCCAGAGAAATTGTTTTATTTTTTTGTCTTCTGTGTGATATATACATGTCCATTCACATACTTATGTATCCTGCATGTAGTTTTCGTTCTCTTAGGGGAAGGTCTGTCTATCTGTCATGAACTATGAACTTCAAGTTAGCAACAAATAATGGAAGTTTTACTTTAAAAATGGGAACTTAAACATGCCAGAATAGCCACCTGTGTGCATTCAGAGAGTCTAAATATGTTTGACACTGTACCATTATTTTTATATAAACCATCTAGAATTGCAATGCTGAAAGCCTTGTTAGATCTAATTGTCTGACCTCTTTTTCTTTTTTTTTTGTTTTGTTTTTTTTTCTTTTTTTGTTTTTTAGATGGTATACAGGATTTTATTTTAATTGGTTGTTACATTGCAATTCTGCTGTGGCCATCCAGAGGCCTTTGTAAATAACGTTACATCACAATGTTGTTCTCATTTCAGTCAGTAAATGCAATTTTAATGGAGGCTGCTTATTTATTTTATTTCATTTTGAGGGAAAATTAGGTGAGAAAAAAGCAAAGAAAACAGTGATTTTTTTTAAAGATCTCATTAAAAAATAAGCATCTTCTATTCTACCCACCTCTGTGACATAGAAGACAATGTATTTTGAGCAAAAGACTTATCCTGAATTCATGTCCTTCCTTTCCTGTCCAATCAATGCCCCCAAACATGGGGCTCAGATATACAGAAAAATTCAATTCAGACCTATGCGTGCCTCAAATATCACTGTATTGATAAATAAAATCTGGAAAAAAAGAATGGCTTTTCTCTTACAGCTGTTTGCTTTGACCCAGACAGAGAGTGGTAGAGGGAGAAGACAAAAATGATACCTTCATCATTCCTGGAATTAGTGCAGCCCAAAAGGTACTGAACTTAATTCTGTTACTTTCAATCGTTTACCTCGAAGCATGGAAACCCACATTAGAAGCAATGGAGCAATTCATGGAATAGAGTGAAAATTCACTGTGAGTGAGAATGACAGAATCTGACTCTCAGAACGGAGTGAATAGTTATAAGTAGGGCTGCACAAGACATAATGCACTGCTTGAAGCCTTTCTTCAGTGAGCTCTTAACACAGGTGCCAAGTGATACAAAAAAATCTTTAGCGAGAGAACCTGTGAAATTTTAGGGCACATCACAACACAGGGATTCTGCACCCCAAATGTCTTACGATATGAATGCATACACCAGAATAAAAAGAAATCAGTCACACCTTTTAATAATTTCTGAGCAACTGCTAACTTTTTTACATGGTCTTAGATTAATGCCTAAAGTCAGCTATTTTCCTACAACAGTCACAATGTCGAGAAAGAGCAATCGTCCTGTAAGGTATTAGAGTGGAACTAAAGATGACTATGCCCTAGCAGGGCTACAACTTATGTTGATCTAAGTGAGACACTGAAGTTTCCATCTTCAGTTCTCTACCTGTAAAATGAAACTAATCATACTTTTTATAATACATCATTCCCTGCCTGACTTTTCAAGAACAGGAACTATTCCATATTATGTAGCTGTACCTGAGTGAGTGAAACTCCTACCTGAATTACGGAAATGCTACTGTAATAAGTACAGTAATTTTAAAACATTGTTCTGTGCAAAGGTCATTCAAGAGAACACAACGCTAAACCACAAAAACATCAGAATACTTCTGCTTCACTTATTTCTATGGGCCAGAGGTACCTCTAGGTGCACGGGCAGCTATCACAACAATGCCTGTTTTCCCATACTAAATATATCTGCGACCAAAATCATAATTCTTTTGGCATGCCTTGTAAGCCACTCTGCGTGTGTATGTGCAGGAGGGGGGGGATTACTACTCAACACAAAATTCAATCATTCAGACTGAGTGAAAACGTAGTGTTCATCGTCTGGCGAGTTGGGCAAGCAACAAATGGCCCCTCCCTTGAGGACTGGCTGACAAGCTACACTGTGTTTGCTTTTCTGGGCCATTTCACTTAAATAAAACTTTAAGCAGGTGATTTAGTTCCTTAAGTGAGTCTCAGAAAGAAATTACTCTGGCAGGTGGTCCTCGTTGCCAGCATGCTTGATTGGTACAGTAAACTTATTCACTTATATTCGTGGATAACTTTCCAGTTTCAGCCTCCCTAGAGTACTGCTCTTTCAAGCACCACTTTTACACCCTCTTATGTAGATGAAATTCAAGCTGGCTAGGACTCTTTTTGCATTCTTGTATTTAATTTTGACTGCACTGTAAATATGTGAATAGAATCCTACCCAATGATGAAGGCAAATATTCTACTCTCAGCTGCCTTAAGGGTTCTTCACCATCAACAAAAGGCAGCAGATGGGCCTGTTTGCTTGTTTGTTTTAAAGAGAGGGAGAAAGGAGAAGAGATTTTGTGATATTTTATCCTGCATAGTGTGGGGCATTTTGGGCACAGAGGTCTGAGTAAAGATTGCCTCAGGTTTCTGCGCCACAAAAACTGCTTGTGCTTGTGTAAGGAAATATTTCCACATGTGAATTTTTTATTTTCCAACATGAAATATTTCCAGATGATTCCTTGCACCGTTCCTCAGCCAATGTTTCAAATATTTTGAGAAATATCTTGTCTGTGGATTTCTAAGCCCTTAAAGTCTCTGATCCATTCTATGTTTGCCAAAGCTGTTTGCTTCAGGTCAGCACTCTCTGGCCCATAGTTATAATCAAAAACCCCAAACTCTTTGAGACACCAAGGTATGACTCACCCTGAGAGAGGAATAAAAGAGTTAAAACTCAGACATGTGACTGAGTGCACTGGACTAAGTATTGCTGCCCAAGGGCTGTCAAAGATTGGGCTCTACTCTGAACTCTGCTTCTTGCTTGCTGTTTTTTGGTTTATATAGTGATATTAATATTCATTTTCCCAGCAAAGAGAAATTCATTGGGATTTACTCTCAGCTAAACCGTAGATCTACTACAATTTTGTCTGCTGATGCAGCAGATGCTTGGAGAAAAATAAAATGCTATTACTCTGACAATGAAAATACTGGCTGGTCTGTATTATGCTATTCAATATATTTTATCTTGATCCTGGATGTACTCAAATATAGAATCACTTTTTTTGTCTAATGTACTCCATTTTCTCCAACAGTCATGTCCATTATCAAAGGTCAAAGGCTAAATAAGCAGTAATGGCAAAATAGCAGTATCTATCTGTCTGCCTAACCTCTAAATGTGTATTTGACTCACAACCAGATTTTAAAGGAGCTTAAGAGAGTTAGATACCTCAACTTAGCTGTTATTCATCTACCATTTTCCACCATCTTTTTTGCACAGAATCTCCACAACCACAGTGTAGATTTTCTGTCTGAAGTTAAGTCTCACTTGATATGCGTAGCTATGGTGTACAAAAACCTGTGGGGAACTACAAATCAAAGCAAAATTCCCATGTGCTAGAGCCAGTAAGTGCTCTCTCATCTCTTTCTCTACAAAAATGTCACCCTCATATTCATTATCCATTCTTTTTCTTGCTGCCATGTGAAAGACAGGAAGACCTCTTCCCTGTCCAGGGGTGGTCAGGAAGCCTTGAGCCTACAGATCAAAGATAGGAAAGGAGGGGGAAAAGAGAAAAATGAGGGAAAAGAGAGGAAAATCATGCGATCCGGACCAAAAAAAATGGAGTTTATTTCTGTGAAAATATTTATTTTTACTTTTTTTATTGAGAAAAAAGTTTTTGTAATAAAAAGAGAGCTTTTTAGAGTTTTATTTTTATCAAAAAATACAGATAATTTTCTCTGGGATGCATAATTTTATATCTAAAAGAAGGAATTTCAGTTGAAACCAACTTCTATATTGCAAAGAATTTTGATACAAAATTTTCTATCAGTAACGAATCATAGATATATTGTATCCTGTACTTTCTGCTCCAAGTTTATTCCCATATGGTGAAATACCAGCTGTCACTATTGTAGCCGATTTCTCAGCGAGTGGCTTGCCCAGTGTCAGACAGGAAACATGAGGCAGAACACAAGAGAAGGCATTTTCCCAGTCCCAAGTTTGGTAAGTTTATTTTCTTCTCCCTATTTTTATTGACCACATTTCTATTGGCAATCCTCTCCCGGCTCAGTGTTACCTTTAAATGAAGAACAATTGTAACCTCAGATATCTTTGCCCGCACTCCCACAAAGACTTCACGATTACTATTTTCATCAGACTAAAAACCTATTTCCTGCTTAGCTACAAGTTAAAGCAGAATGTTACTTGTCATAAGATAGGCAAAACATCTGAAGAACAGGCTGTTCTCTGGTTGTCAGGGTAAGATGCTTGTGGTTTTGCCTTTCCTCCATTTCTCCTTATTTAGACCTCACGTACGTAACCATCCAAGCAGAAGATGGAATGGTTATTTACGATAAAATTGAAAGAAAGGCATGATGCTACCATAGGAAAGTAGGGTTCAATGATTCCACTTAGAGCAGAGTATCAGAGAGAAACAGCGGTCACCAAAGCAAAATCCTCAGGTCTGGTGTGATCTTCTATAAGCTGTGACAAAGCTAGAAGTAATAGCTGTGTCAGTAGGGAGAGGGAGGAGGCCAACACTTGCTCACAGTAGCCTCCTCATGCATCACTGTCAAGCAGCCTGTAGAGAAAAAGAAGCAAATCCTCACTGTGAAATTGTTTCTCGGATTCAAGCAGTGGCAGCAGCAATGCAGTCTGCTGCTCTTGTAGAAAAGGTGTCAGCAAAGGGAACAAAGGTAGCCTCATGAAAACAACTACTTGCTGAACCCATTTAAACAATATCTGTGCAACGTTAGTAAAAAAGCTGCACAGCATAAAGATGGAGGAGGAGTGTATTAAGCAAGCATGGAGGTGAGGCATGAGGGAGAGAGTAAGACAGTGCTTTGGAAAAGAAAACACTTCAGCTAAATTTTCCTGTCTGATTGCATTGCCCACAACTGCAGCTAGGGTAGTGCTGTTGCAGGGAGCTGTGCCAGGTGTTATTCAGCACGCGCTGCAAGCCAGTGAGAAGCAGACCTCGGGAAGGGTACTCATCTGTTGTTAGGGACCAAATTATACTCTACACAGTAAATGAGAAACTGTCAGAAGCTGACCAGCCTAACTTATAATCAGCAGTTAGAGTACCATGAAAAATATTTCTGTTTGGCTCTGTTAGAACTGCCTGTTTGCAAAGCTCTGGGCCTCCTAAGCAAGCGAGGATGGGGAAAGTCAGCATTAGCCCCGGGCTCCCCATAAAGAACACATGGACTAACAAGTCTGTGTGGGTTTCTGTCTTCTTTAGACCTGATAGCAGAGGCTATTCAAAGTCGGATACATGAGTTTGCAGTGTCATAGAGAATGACGGAGTGAACCAGCTTAAGTATACCTATGCAAAAAACTGTTTTCCCTAACTAATATAGGCCCTGCCTGCCTTGTAATTAACAATTTAGAAATGGGGACTTGCTCTGAACCTACCTCATCTGATCATTATCCAGCAGTTCTGACTCTGAGAGTATAGAAGGATGTGACCCGGTGTGGTTTCCTGTGCATATTAGGGTGTCTAACATCCTTGAAACAAACAAGGCAGACTGTTTAGTCCATCTCAGCATTTCTCAGCTATGTAAAAGGATCATTCATTCCGTGACACTGCAGGGTTTAATTTGAGTTTATAGTTTATTGCTTTTTATTACTATTCAGTCACCACAACTGCAATGTATACAAATAAAGGCAAGCACTTAAAACATCAGCTCAAATAGAATCACTAACGCTATGCATTTTTTACTGCCCTTTATTTAATACTGGCATCCACTAAATAACTACTGCTAATAATAAAAGTAGAACTGTAATTGAAGTAAATGTCATTCCCACTGAAATATAAATGATGTGTTTATGAGAAGACTATGCTGTCCTATGGGACAAATTATTATATACAGTAGGCTAGAGAATAAGAACGTGAGCTCCATGGGGGAAAAAGTGGCAGGATGTCTGCAAATTTAAAAAGAATGGAACTGCAAAATTTGGCCAGAATTTGCTTTTAATATATTTATTGTGCTAGGGCTTCTTTAAATGTTCTTTCCTTTCATAGCTTACCTCTATATGCTCAGCCCACCTGCTTAATCATGCTATTTTTGTTTCTCTTTTTTCTTGTGGTTGGAAGAACCTGAGAGTTAAGTTCATGAAAGCACCTGCTTGCTCCTTCAACAAATAGTAAACTCACTGGTTCTAAAGTAAAAAATTTCATTGTGTTCTCTTACTTTCATAAACATATTTCTAGATGAGCAATCTATTCCAAAATAAATACCACATCCAGATTTATAAACCTGTGTTGTTCTCTTATTCATAAACATATTTCTAGATGAGCAATCTATTCCAAAATAAATACCACATCCAGATTTATAATGTTTATAAATGTAATTTCTTCCATTGGTGTTAAAATTGACTCTGATAGACTCTCATGACATGACAGCTGTGTTTATAAATGTAATTTCTTCCATTGGTGTTAAAATTGACTCTGATAGACTCTCATGACAAAATATAAGAGTCAGCTGACCAGGAGAAATCCTGCTGTTGCCTTTGTGGGACAGGTTATTAGTTTGCTGTGTTGTGTGTCTTCTTCTCAAGAGTGTTCATCCCAGCTGGAGTAGCACTTTAGATTTTGTCTGGGTTACCCATTCTGCCAAAAAACTGTAAAACCCTGACATTAATGAGGTTTATATACCTTTACATACACTTTATATACCTGAAAGAATCAAGCTGTAACTATGGTTCATATATTTGTAAATATACATTCTTATTATCAAGAACAGCAATGATTTTCCCAAACAGGAATCCAAAGAGCAAAACTCTTTTTGCTTTTATATGCCTGAAAAGAGATTAACTATAAACACAAATTAAATGTATAGTAATAATGAATTTGAATAAAACATTTAGAATTCTTTTAAAAAATATAATCATAAAAATCATCATAATTTCAACTATTATCCATCTAGTTGGAGATGAATGAAATGGAAGACAAAGTAGAAATATATTTGAAATGCAATAATTTTACATGTTGTGAACTAAAATAGTTATATTTTTATCAGAACTGTAAAGGGGGAGGTTTTTTTCCATTTTATTTTCTACAGTGGAAGAATTTTGGAGTGAATAAGGTCTTGTATGTTCGTTAATACAGTCTTTACTGGATATTCCTAAAAGGAAAAATAAAATATGCCTAATAGGCAGCTTGACTGTGAGTTAAAAATATTCTCATTCAAAATATTAAGAAATACATAAGTACACAGCACTCAGAAATGTTTCTTTAATAGCATGTTCTGTAGCTGAAAGACTGCAAAAGTACCATGTGATAAAATTGCAGTTTCCATGGTAACCTTGATTGTTTTTAATAGCAAAGAACTAAGAGACATAAAACATGACTTGATTGGCAGCTGCCCTAAGGCTGCGTCAACTCCTATAACATAACCAAAATGCATTTTTATTTATTAATACTAAGCAACAAGCTACCTTTTTTTCTTGCTGCTCATTTCATTATTGGATTTTCAATGTCTAGTGTTTTGCGATAAGTTCTAAAAACAGTACTGACCCTTTATACAGCAAAAATTAGAACTCCCCTGAGATGTAAAAGGTAGAAATGCTACTGCTTTTGGCCTATGTTTGCAAAAGTTTAGAGAAATGTGAGTCGTGTTATTTTTTCTGTGTTAGTAATTAAATTTTTTGTACTGAAGGTTCCCCAGCTTCAACGTTTTTAGACACAGGAGTAAATTTGTATCTACTTTCCAGCATAACAATAACTTATACTCATCACTTCTTGTTAGTCACTCTCTCCTTTCTGTTTGATCCAAATCTCTGTTGTCCATATGGTGCTGCTTGATTACAAGTTCTTCCCTAGGAACATTCACATCAGAGACGAATCAGTTGTTTTAATAATTGCAAGCTAATCGTAACATTGCATTGCTAAGTACTCTGTTTGCTCTGCTAGGGTATTAGACAACAAGATATATGGAAGAAATGGTATCTGCCCTGAAAATAAATGACACAGGAGCCACCAATGAACAAACTCATCCCTATAAAATCTGTCTGGTTAAAAATGCTCTCCTGATAACAATTTGAGATAGCTGCATTTTTTTTATGCTGCTTCGGGATGTCTTGATTCCAAGAGTAGACCACTCAAGACACTCCCAAAAGTGCCACTGTTGTGGTGAAGTGGGATTCCAACAAGCATCAATACTTACATGCTAAGTGGTATTATACCCCCTAAAATCAGGAAGTCACGTTTTTGACTGAGCTTAAAAGTAAAGGGGAGGAGGAGTGGGAAAAGCTGCCCCCCATCTACCAAAACTCCCTCTGGCTCCTTCTCTGGGCGCAAGGTCAGCTCTTTGCCATAAGTGAGCCAGAGCTCCATTTCTTCTTTTGAACTTCAGCTTCAGTCTAAAAGAACTTTGTGAGTCGATACTGATCTCTCAACCTGTGCTCTCTGCTGCTCCACTGGACTTCTCACATGGCTGCCCACCAGTTTTCTCCTTCCGACTTCCTAACAGAACTAACAGTGGACTTGAAGCTTACTCTGGTATCAGTACTCCAGAGAGGCTGACAGCCAAATGGCAGCTCAGGCAGCTCAGGCACACTCTTCCATGCATGTGTAGTCATACTCCAAACCTACTTCTGCTTCTGCTACTCCAAGCCTATCTCTGTGACTCGACACTCAGGGCATTTTTTACTACTTTCTCTACTGTTTCTCACATGTAACAGAGGTTCCTAATAATAATTTGTTTCCCTCTTTATTTTCAGGTTACTATATAGCTATAGCTTCATGCATTCAAAACTCTTTAAAATCAGAACAGCTTCTCCATCTGAGTTAATGACATCACACGCTAGGTTAAGAAACTGTGATATGAGTTCTACACCATCTTGCTCTGCCTAATAGGGTGTCATAAAATCATCTTTGTGATAGCACTTCTCCGGTTAAGTTTCACTGCTTACTTTACTGTATCATTAAGCCAATCAGGTCCACTCCTGCAGAGTCATTGCATAAACTCTCCACATGAAGGAACCTGGAAAAAAACATCAGAGTAGGATAGTTCCAGCATAACCTTCCTGTCCTTTCCCCATTTTGCTTGACTTTTCTTAATCAAGTCAGCTACAGCTATAGTTCACAACTCCTGTGCCATTTCCTGAGCATAGGAAGAATAATAACATGTTATCATGTATACCACCAAAACCAAAAGAAAATCTATACAACACTCAGTACAGGTAAAAGCAAAAAACAATATAATGGTGATAGGGCAAAATACACCAAATGCTGAGAGTGAGGAAAAGAGGTCACAAGAAAGATAACACATGTTAAAAGATATTGAAAGACTATTTTAAAGGCAATATTCACACTTTACCATGCAGTCACTTCAGAGTCATCAGTGTAGAGTCTATATCAACAGATTAGCTAACATAACATCATCGGATTTACTATAGATATGGAGAGCTGTTCCATTTTGTGTTGGTGTATGACCAAGAAGTTTATGACACACACATCAGAGTACAACTGAAAAAGATGGCGTGGTAGTTCAAGGCCAGACTGGCTGGTGTATATTGCCTGATGAGGAAAGAGTTTCTCCCCCTTCTGCTTACCACTGTTAGACTGTTCCAAGTAGCGGTGATATTTTTCAGACTGTTCTTTTACTGAAGAGGGTGGGGATAAGGGACATCACATATATCATTAGAAAGTTACATTTACTATCATGAAACAAGATGTTAAGCAAGTTCATTGCTGCAATATGATGTCTGGGCTAGAAAAATCTGGTAGAAAGTAATCAGATGTCCATTTTGGCCAGAAAATCTCAGATTACCAAGGATTGTCTCAGTGTCCCACTCAAAAATTTAAATTTTTTTTTTGTCCCAAGTCTTCAGAGAGACACAGAACTTTTTTGCAAGCTACAACTCAGAGAAATAGCCAGTTCCTAGCATCTTGATGAGAAAATGGGAGATAGGGATTCCTTTTCTAATCCCAGGTTTATACAGATCTATATAAGGAACATGTTCCAACTTAACCTCTGTGCTGGGTTGCAAAAGAATTTCAGATTGTGCTGTGATCTCAGCATGCTGTTGCACACTGGTCTCCCTTGTTTTAATAGAAAAGAAATACAGACCTGGCTGGTGCTCCTGGTGAGCAATGACCGTGCCCCTCTCTAAATTATAACAATGAACCCCAGAGTGGACCACATTCCAAAATCAGTTTAGAAATGGACATAGTCTCTATTGTTGTTTTCTAACTTGTGCATTAGCTCATTTTGCATGAGAAGCTGTACACATGAGCAAAATATTCACCAGACTTGTGTCATATAGCTTGCACTGACCTTCACAGTATCTTTTGAGAAAACAACTGTTTGCAGAAGACCCTGTAAACAAACCCATACCTATTAGTGAAGTGATCTTTGTAGTCTACCGTGCAGTCTGGAAATATTTCAAGATAAAATGTCTTTAAATAACAGGCACTGTCCCTTCAAGTAGTTTCTGAATTCTCTTTACGTGACTGAAATTGTGCATTTCAATATTTTCTTGATCCACAGGGATTAAGTCTTCACTAATTCTAATATTCACCAATGTCCTTGGTTCATGGAAACTTCCTTTTTTTATTGAAATCTTGACATCTGTGTGTGTATATCCTTTAGGGTGATTAAGAATGTCCCTTTTCTTCCCTGTAGATACAACAGAAAGTTCTGGCTCTCTAGTCCTCTCCATGGAGTTTACATATGTGTGTACATCCCGTGGTTGTGATCTGCAAACTCCTGATTTGAGAATCAAATATAGAAACATATGATGAATTGTACTGGCCAAACTTCAGAAGTAAGAGAAGGAATATGCAAAATAGTGGGTGAATTGAAGAAAACTTGATCAGTGTGATCTGTCTAGTCACAAATAAAAAAATAGTATAACAAATCTTTAGCTGATTAGTGTATTGGTTTATTACTGAGAAAGCAGTTTTACTGCTTTGCTATTAACTATGGACTTTCTCCTAATAACAAGAAATTACAGCAGCTGAGAGCTCTGTTAGTTGTCTGGGAAGCATGTCTCAGTCTAGCCATGCTTTCTGAACAAAAATTATCCTGCAATTAGTCTGTCAAAGGATGGGACAATGTGCTTCTATGATATCTGTGGCTAGTAATGTGCTGAGGATTGCTCTTACGCCTCAGTCTTTTCAGCATAGTCCACTATATACATGTATATATATGCTTAATATACATATATATATACACACTATATAGCCACTACATATATGTGTGTGTAAATGCATGTCTGTCTGTGTGTGTGTGTGAAATGTACCTACACCCTTTAGAGCAGCGGGCTGTCAACATCCGTAATATTTCCAAAGTTTCAGTGGCATGTTCCATGTTCCCTTCAGACAAGACCATTCTGAAGAAATTGACTGTGAAATAAAGAAATACAGAATTACACTTTATTCCTGAAAGAAGTTACAGACTGGGGAAAAACTGGTGATTACAGTCTCAGTGTTCTCATCACCCATATGAACACTGGTCTCAGCTCTTTGTGCTTTGCACTTTAGACCAGACAACTCTTCTAGGTGTCTCCACTGACTATTGTATCACGGTCTTTTGAGCTTTCCAAGCAGATAATGGAATCTCTTCCCACTTCCACTTTTCCACAGGGGAATTTCAATACTACAGCTCCAGCAACCCCAGATCCCGAACAGAGCCATTCAAACTCAATGGTCCTGTTAGTGGCAAAGTACTGTTTCATTACATTTCAGTCAGGAAATATAGATGGTCCCTGTGGGCTCAGTCATAGCTACTCAGACACAGGCTGCTCACCAGGTGCCCTTTTCCCACAATTTCAGGAAGTTCAAAGCCATACCAAGCTCAAATGCAGGTAATGACCTCATACAAACACATCCCTACCAAACTGGTCATCCCAGGGGAAATTGATACCTACTTTTTTTCATTCTTTCTCAAACTTATAACGAGGATTTTCTCAGACTGTGTGTGATTAGCTATATTTAAGAAAAAAAAAAAGAAAAAAAAATCCAAAGAACTACATCTCTCTTATTTTATAGAATCAGAATAATTTATGCTAGAAGAGACCTCTGGAAATCATCTAGACCCTAGGTGACCTTCTGTTCAAAGCAAGGCTAGCTTCAAAGTTATATCAGGTTGCTCAGGACCATTTCCACCTGAGTTTTGAATATTTCCAAAGCCGAAGGCTCCGCAGCCTGTCCAGGCAGCTCTCGTTATGACTTTGTTTTTCCTGCTACGCAATCAGAATTTACCTCACTAAAACTTGTGCCCATTGCCTCTAATCCCTTCACTGAGTACCTGCAAAGAGTCTGGCTCCATTTTTTTCTGTAACCTCCCATTAAATACTTGAAGACTGCAATTAGATCACCCCCTTCAGCCTTTTCTTCTTCCATCTAAACAGATGGAGCTCCCTTAGTCTCTGCCCATACGTTATGCGGCCCAGCCCCCAGTCATCTTGGCTGCTCTTTTCATTATACTTGCTCCAGTTTGTCAGTATCTGTCTTTCAAAGAGTGGCTCAAAACTGAACATTAACTACAGCTTTGTTCCCATTTTCTCCAGAAATCTGAAGAAAAAAATCTTTCGTCGTATTTTCACAAGTATTTTTCTGGTCATGTAAGCTACAAATGTTTCTAATCCAGCCGTTTGATTCTATTTGCTCGATTGCAAGACTGCTTTCACATACAGGACTCACCAGTCCATCTTTTTTTTTTTTTTAATTCCTCTGTCTTTAGCACACATAAAACATCCTTAATCTCCTCCCTCTCCAAAAAACCCACCAGCAAAAAGACCTAGAGGCTTTCTCATTACTGAGCTGCTGTTTATTTATACAGTAGAATCTATATAGCATTTGGGTAAAATGACAAAGCTACATGATATTAATATTAGGCTGTTCAGTGAGCTGTGGAACTGGCCATAGCCCATCAGCCAGCTAATTAATGAAAAAAATGTGAGAAGTAGAGAGCACTTACTTCTCATATTGCAAAAGGAAAATAAAAAGGAAAGCAAGAAAAAGAAAAATCTTAACATAAATTGCTTCAAAAGTCTTCTGAGGATGTTTGAAAATACACTTTTGTGTCACAGGCACTGTATACTACAGTGTACACTGAGGGCTGAATTATCCCAAATTACTCAGACAGAAATACTGTGTAAAATGGACACCTATGAAAAAATTCTGTGATGAGATCCTTTCCTGCTATGCTAGTCTGATATACTTTCTTCCTCCCCATATAAGAAATGAGTCTGCTTTCCATACATGCTAGATTCTCCTAGATCTACAATAATCCCAGAAGAGCTTCAAAAGCTTGAAGCCATCTTCAGGAGGAAGGTAGTTCTACACTGGCTTGGAGTTTTGGCTCCTCCCACGCTTTTTCTTTTGAAGGGAGCTCCTGACTCTCTTAGTTGCAGGAATCGGAGAAATTGGCAGCTGTTTTCTGTTTTTCAGAAAAAAAAAAGTCAAAGCTAGGTAGTAATTTCAGCTTCCAGACCCATCATTCATGATGACTTTTTCAGGTGTCGCCCTGAACAGCAGACTGAATCATTCCTCTGCCATTTATCTTCAGGCTACAAAGCAGTCATCTCTATATTGTGTAAAAAAATGAGAAATTTCATTGCCTCACAGGAAGGCAATGTAGGATGGAAGGGACCTGGTTATTAACCAGGAGAAATGATGTAAATAGGATGTAGATAGCAGATGAACAAGAGCTATGTCTTTCATTAAGCAAGTAAAAAAGACAATATAACTCATAAGAGAGATTATTTTTTTCTTAAAAACAAAATTTGAATCGTGTTTAAAACATTTTGTTGTTTCTTTAATTAGAATGAGTAGACCAAGATACTTTGTTCATTTCTAATAGTCTATTTTTTTCTGTTAATCATTAAATTGTTATGTTAGTAGTAATTAGTAGAGCCAGACATTATGTTTTATTAGACAAAAGCTTTTTAATGGAAAAATATCATTTTAATAACATATTTTCCTATGAAGGCATGAGATATGCATCCCAATATGGTCCAACACTCACTTGACAGAAAGCTAGATTCAGGTCCTTGCTTTACCTGACTCATTTTGCGGCTTTGTAGGTATACCCCAGTCACCGAGAGTCTCATTGTGATTTTGCCTGAATGTATGTAGAGTCAGAAAGCTCTGTATCCAGAAAGTCTAGGATGCAGAGGTTATCACGGACTGTCATTCAGACATCTCAGTCTGCAGAATGTCACAGAATACATTTTGTGCATTTAATTTTCATTGATATATTAGTAACATGTTATTAATTATTAATTAATCAATAAATCCAGTTTTTGTTGTTAATGTCATGATCTAGAATTACACAATCATTTTTACACCTGAATGACTGAATATCAGTCATTCTTTTTCATGTAGGCTTTTTCTGATCTATTATCTAACTTTCCAGGCTCAAAAATTAGATTTCATTGAATGATTCTTGGGTCTATATATCTGTTTATATCTCTGCTTATCTCTGGTTTTATCTATAGCTATATCTAACATTGACATATTTTAATAATCCATAATTTTTTACTGTGTTGAATACCCATATTTGTGTAATGAAGCGTGTCTTTAAGTTCTTAGCCTATGCAGCTATTTATCTGAGAATTTGAAATAAACAGGAAGACTTACTAAAACGTATGATGGCACAGTATTTCACAGATATAAGTAAAGACTGTCATGAGAAATTACATTGCAGATACATGCCATTATCTCTTAAATGCACAGTGAAAATATGTCAGGGCAAGCAACCTGCCTCAGCAGGTGGTTCATTATTTTTTTTGTTTGTGTGCACTGCACGTGTGTGTGCATGAACTGGACATGCTTAAAGCTATCTGGAAATATTTTTAATGGAACCATTTTAAATGCAACTGAAGTTCTTGCTGGATCATGCTCATTCAGTAAAGATTTTGTAAAGAAATACCTTCTCAGGAAGAGAATTTCTGACCAGATCTCGAGAAGCGTTCATCATCCCAGAAGAGCCAGCACTAGCAGGCATATGCCAGTTCCCCTTATTCAGATCAGGTTCTAGAGCTTCTAGGTTTGGTGTCCTAGATAAATTCTAAACTACTGGGATCATGGCTAGATTAAGTTGTTATCTCAATTTGCTCCTTTCTTTTTTCATGAGCTTGGTAACATCTTTTGCAAAATAGATAGTATCTTTAAATTTCTAACAATTTCCTAAGCTAGAAAACTTGGGAAAGTATCGTGTACAGACCTGGTTTTGATTCTTCTCACTTAATGTCTTTAAATGCTGGTCTGAGAGGGGTTGAAGCTCAAGTCTGTTCCCTGAATAAATGTCACAGCACTAAATAGTAGACTTCTGGGAAGAAGGGAGGCAAGCAATACTTCCATTATTTTTATGTGTCTTTAAAGTGAAATCCAAACAAGCAGATTTCAGGACAAGATGAACTAAATATTAATTAGCTAAATATTAAAGGTCTCCTATTTTTTCTTGATGGGCAATTAAGCATCTTCCAATCTTCATTCAGAGCTTTCATTCTTGGAAAGAGAAGTGGGTAAAATAACAAGAAGACACAAGCACAGAGCATTCCCCTCCACACTGCAAGTCCAGATTTTTCAACAGCTGAGGATTTTATAAGCAGTTACTAGAAAGGAAAACCCAAGTCTTTAAAAAGATCTCAGCTTTGAATAAGACACCTTCCAAGCATGTTGACCATATCATTCTGACTTGTTCACCCAGGTTCTTTAAAGACATCCTCATCAACTTGCTGGAGTCTTTAGAAAGCCTACCCAATAAATTGAGTAATACAATTCTTTTATTTTATTCAATTTAATAATATTCAGATCCCAGATGGTCCCATAGCAAAAAGGAGTAGTTAAAACACAAAACCAACTCATAGATCTGAGAATTGAAAGAGCCTGACATTTTTCTTTTTAAGTAAATACCATATTTTAATTGCTGCAGCCCCAAGGTAACCATAAAGTCATGCACTGACAGCTCATGCGGATTTTATGAGGCTGTTTACTCCGTTGTTCAGGAAAAAAAGTTTGTTTAGCAACTGCTGCTGCTCCTGATGCTTACATCACCTGTAAGCTAAAAAGCATCTTCCTAAATAAGGAAAAAAGTAAGAAATATTTTACCTGCAACAAAAAACCTAAGAACAGGAAATCCGAGCATATAGTCAAAGTGATGAGTTGTTAAGAGTATAGAGATGGCTCCAGCATGAGTTGTTGCCTGGCTGTGCCAGTCACCCCCTATTTTTAGTGTTATTTTGCTTCCATTTAAGAGAATGGGAACATCCGTCTTGACTGCAAAATGGACTGTGGGTACTTAATATCTTCTTTTATTTTCTAATTTCTCCATTTGTAAAATGAGATTAATGATACTCTCAAGGTCTCTTTTATCAGCTTTTCAGGTTTGCAGAACTTTTTGCAGTCTAATGATGTAGGCCTTGCTATATAACACGAGATCACGACACCACTGAGTATATGCATTTTAATAAATATCATGTTCTAGGAATTAACGTTAGTAAGAGGATCATTTTCTAGACAGTATGTGTGTCATCCTATGGATTTTATGAATTATATTAGCTAAACCAAATCTGTGATGTAATTTGTACTCTTTCTGGAAAGCAATGGTACCAGTAATATTTCTGAAGGTGTGATATGTAATCCTTAACAAACAAGTATTTTTAGGAAGTAAAAGAGTGCTGCAGCAGCAAACAGCTAATGCTAACCCAAAGTTCTGTACTGAGGTATTTAGATGCTAATGTAATGGGAGTGTCCCATTTTAAAAGGATTTAAAACAAGTAGCTTTAAATTTCATTATGTGCTTTTCAAACTAAGATTTACTATCCAATGTTTTATACAAACAGTAGTATCTATTCCAGTTGTGTCTGATTGTTTTGCCCTAGTTGCTTCTATTTCCCACAGTTTAGTGGGAGATAGATCTATTATTACTTAACACAGTAAGTACCATCCATGCCTTTCCACTTCAAAAAATACAAGCTTCAGCTTTCCTAATCACCTGAAACCACAGTCACTTCTAACTAGCAAGCTGAAATATTATAATGGCAGATATTTTCTAGGGCATAAAAAACCCAATTACATCTCATTTAGAGTCAATTGGAATTTGAAGTCTTTCATTTATTCCTTTAAAATCTTCTGATAATATATGTTTAGCATTATTAACTCACACCCTTTTCTATTTAATCCCATGATGATCAATTAACAAGGAAGGATGTGGTAGACCCCAACTGTATGGAGTAAAGGACATATTGTCCTTGCAATATGAGAATCAGATATAGGACTATGTATATGAAATAATAGATTTTGCCTTTGGTTATTCTGCCATCTTGGCCATGATTCAGAAAGGTATATGAGCACATACTAGGATTTATGCACATTTCTATCATATTAAAGTCAATGAGGCATAAGTAAATCTTTAAATAAAGTTGAAGAGAGGTTAACACACGAGACTTTACTTTTTGAATTACTCCTTCAAAAATAGAAGACAGAAAGAAATTTGCCAGACTTCAGAACTATTTAGTACTTGGAAAGTCTTGAAGTTTTGAACTGTTCATCTTAGATAAACTTGGGAAAAAAGAGAGAATTATTCACAATGAGTAATGATGAAATCAGTCCATATTTGGACTATTATATAATAAACTGAATAGAAGAAATGAAAACTTTAGAAGTATCTATAAGTAGCATTTAAAACTATTCTGGTGCTCAGTGTAAGTTAAGCTTCTGTACTTACGTTAATTTAATATTTATTTAATTAATTTCTATATTACTGCTTTAAAAATCATGAAAACATTGAGATTGTGAAGAAGTGACTTGGTGATTTTGCAAGAAACTTTTTGTCCTTCTTGAAGCTAATTATTACCTCTTGTGAAATCCACGATCATTATTAAAAAGCGAGAGGTCTGGGATTTGTTTGTTGTTCTATTAACTTGAAAGAAAATTATATTATTATTAATTTGTGACTTCCCAGAGAATGATCACACCAGGGGTGGGAAAGAGGGCATTGCACAGCAGTAGCTGCAGACATAAAGTATGGAAGCTTTTTGTCTCTGAAAAAAAAGGAAAAGGATCCCTCGAGAAATGCACTTTTAAAAAGCTCTGCTTTTAAAAGGCATTAAAGATTTTGTACTATGCTATAAATGGACATCTGTTCTATAAGCTATACCTCAACAAGATGACAAGGGTTGTCATGTCAAATCTCAACAGGCCACCTTTACTCATGTTCTCCTAAGTTAAGAAATACCACTGTAGCAGAATGAAACATAACCTTTAATATTACTTTCTTTGGTCTAGGCTTCAGTTAAATGCAAGAGAAATGTAAGAAATCCCTGCCTCTCAGTGGATTTGGTTTAAGCCAGCCTCTCTCCTTTAGAACTATTGTCAGCTGGGAGTTCTCCCAACAAGGAAGAGAGGTTATTTTGTGTTCCTCTTTCAGTCTTTGTCAGATGAAGAAAGATAAAATTAGATTAATATATATGCCTGTCTATTTTGTTGCTGTAGAAGGCTAGAACTACTGCTGCAAGTCTTGCATCATATTTAATGTTCCCGGCTCAGATACAAACATCCATAGGTTTTCTATGCATTACACAATGGAGCTACACTGTTCCTCGGGGGCATGGTTTTGGGACTGATACAGCTCAACAGCTATATATCCCTACCCGGAGTCTCTCCGCTTGAAGTACCTCTAGGATTTCTGCAAAAGCTTTAGTTACAATTCAGGAAACACAGCTTTCCTTATTTGGCTCACAGATCACTTGAAATTGTGCACAGAAAGAAGTTGATAAACATCTCGGTTTTGCTGTCTCCTTGCCAGCACCTCTATGCTAAATTCTGTTATTTTTCTTTTCACAGAATCTGACGTTCTGTCTTTAAAAATGGAATTGAAAATGGACAAATTCAGCTAATAGTTTGAAAAGCACCTTTATCCTGCTTGGTCTGCCCAGCTTGTTTTTCTGTTCTTTCTCATGGGTACGATAGCTCTATCACACCACTTGACAGAGATTTGCACGCATCACAGGAAAAAAAAAAAAGGAAATGATGACTATGGAATAGAACCTGGCTAGAGGCATACGGTCCTCACCGTGTCTCTGTGAGATGCTGCTTTGCCAACAAAATGTTATGTCTCCCAAAAACACCTGCTTTAAAGACTTACGGGTTACAAAGAACTGGAATGTCCTCTTCCTTGTCAGATTACAAGGACCGCAGAAGTCAAGGAGAAGCAGGAGAACTGGTCAAGACATTTAACTAGTTCTCTGACAAAAGAAATTTTCCTTTTCTTTTCTTTCCTTCCATTTTGTCTTCAAGACTGTCTTTTACAAAGAATGGGAACAACATATTTTGATGTCACAAAGAAGTTACTCCTGTTCAGTGAAGATTAGGTGGTTCCTGTTCATATTCTTCATTCGCTGAACATCTGCAAAAAATGTTATCCCTGATATGCAAATCCTAACTCTGGGTGTCCTGTTCTAGATGCAAATGGTAGAATGGGCTCCAGGAACTGTAACACCCTCTGCACTACAGAACAGCTCGGCGCTCTCATGCTCGCAGCAGGTACATCCATAAGCAGGCATGTGAGACATCGTTGCTCTAACTGCTCAGCATGTTTTGAAAACTTTCACGTGCATTAAAAACCAGGCAGTTTGGCTTTTTTCAGGAGGAATTAAACAGATTAATTTCTTTTCTTTTTTTTTTTTAACCTTTCCTCCCTGTTTTTTTTTTCTTCCCCCCACAGGGATTTATAAATAGCATCTACAATCCACATGGCATGAATTGCAAATGTAATCACCAGCACGAAGAAAGGTTAAAAAGCTCAGAAGTGTTGGGATCTGCTACTTTGGCAAACAAAGGCTGCATTGTTCAGGGGGCAGAAAGCAGAGCAAAGGGTTTTGTTGCACTGTGGGAAAGTGCCGATCATTCTTTAAACTGATGGTAATACCATAAGCTCTATTAGAGAAGCCAGTGGACTTTTGGTAGTGTATTAATCCTGCCAATACTGAATCAAAGGGGATCTTCCGTTCACCTTGTCATTTCATGTGCCTAATTCTTCATTTCAGCAGCTACTTACAGATTGGCATTTGAGGTTTAATTGATACCTAGTGTGTAGCTAGAATATAAGGTCTCCCTTAGTAAAATTTATTGGTTATTGTGCTCAGGAGAAACATTTTTGCAATTTACTAAGCACTTCTGGGAAGTGAAAGCATTATAATTGTCACAGAAAAGACACATGCAAACATGTGTCCCTTTACTTAATTTACTGTTGTGATGGACAGACATTTCAATACTTTTGTAATGGAGTCAGACTATGCAAAAGAAGAAATCAAAGATGTGCGGTTCATATTTTAAAGGCAACATAAATCAATGTTACTCAGCTGATGTTAATGTATTCTCATCAATCTACATGAGCTAAGAATCTGTCCCACAAACCGTCTGTCACAACCAATACTTTGATATCCAGTGGGTGTTTGACACTGAATGTCCAGTTTGCTTTAAATTATATTTGAACACACTAATTCATGTTTTTCAGACCAAAGATGTGCTTAAACTGAGACCAGATTGTAATGACCCTTAGAGAATTGTTCTTTTCAATAATCTAGAAATTTTCCGTGTGATGAATACCTGATTCAGAAGACATGTCAAAAAACATACTTCAGGAGATGAAATTTGTTTGTACAGTAGAAGGGTGTATCTATCGTATGTTTCTATACAATTTGTTTAAATTCTTTCTAAGTAGTATTCCAAAATGTTCAGAGTCAATGATTACATATGATTATAAAGGCCCAAACCTGTAACACGATACATAAATCCTGCTTCGCTTAATATTACCCGGTGCTAAAATTGTCCCCCTTTATTATGAAATTAATATTTTGCTCAAAGTTCAATATGAATTTAAAACTCAAAAATAATTTTTGCTATAGCTATTGCTTTTTCATACTTTGTAATGTGTGCTAAAGAATATTTTTCAGACAAATAATTACATTTTTACAATGTTTTGTGCATGAAATTCCTTAAGCTCAGAGCTATGTCTTTTAAAAACAAATTCTAAAAATTAAAAAAGCACTTTTTAAAATGTTTTGACACAAAATAGTTCTACTCTTTAATGCAAAGTGTTTATACAGACATATAATCCCTTTTAATTATTTTAATTAACAGTACAAAAACTCGTAACAACCAGGAAACTTATAATTTGAAAAATAATCTTTTTTCTCATTTACCCTTTTTTTCCCCTCTGTTCAGTGCACTACAGACTGGAAATGTCTATTTTCTTTTGCTTTCCTCATTTTCTTCTAAGCCCTGAAAATCAAATAACCAATGATTCACATTTGTGGTTCAAAGAATATTTTAATTAACAGTACAAAAACTCGTAACAACCAGGAAACTTATAATTTGAAAAATATTCTTTTTTCTCATTTACCCTTTTTTTCCCCTCTGTTCAGTGCACTACAGACTGGAAATGTCTATTTTCTTTTGCTTTCCTCATTTTCTTCTAAGCCCTGAAAATCAAATAACCAATGATTCACATTTGTGGTTCAAAGAATTTCAAACAAAACTCAACTACTGCTGCATTAACATGAAGCAGTAAAAAAATGACAGTACTTCAGTAACAAAATATTGATAAAATACAGGCAAAATATCTGGGACTCTCAATTTATGATCTAGTGATAGTGTGGGAATGCCATTTATTTCATTATTTGTCACATAAAAATATACTAGACCTTTTAATTTTTCCCTTTTCTCAGAGAAATAACATTTAGAAAAATGGTTGCATGTGTGTTGGAATGTTTACGATTCTGCTGGGTTTTTTCTCTGTAGTTTGGGGAATGGGGGGACACACAAAACTCTAGTAAGGGGCTTGAAGACTGTTGATGTAACACTGTACTCCATTCATATTGGCCAAAGTTTTTGACAAAGCTTTTGGTAGCATATTTTATCTTTGCTAGTTGTGTTTCTTGAAGTAGCAGGTATATGCGGGGAACAGTGGATTTTATATTGCAAGAATTCAATGAACAGAACTATGCGAAGAAGATCATTATTTTGTGGGTCATGGAATAACTGAATCCTTCGTCTTATACAAGAAAATGCTGCCAGTAGGCATTAAATAGTTTGAAAGGATATAATGAATTTGCAGATCATGTTGTTTCCCAGTTTTAGATCTGTTTGCCCAGAGGCATTCATGAGGATATTTAACTTCTTATGGGGTGTGATCTTTCTCCTACTAAAGCTCACATCAGTTTATCCATTATTTTTAGTACAAATAACTCTGACCCATCCTTTGTGAAAAATGATACTTAAGAGAGTGTGCTGTTGTTACTGTCAGATGTCAATATTCTGTCAACAGCAGTGGCATCAAAAACTAGAAAATTAGGTCAGGAAGTTGAAAACTGGCTGCAGATCAGAGCAGATGCGAGGGCATCTTGTATGTTCCTCATGTGTATGATTACTCTCTCCAGAACCATTAGGGATCTGATGTTCAGGATGTCACAGGTATTACATTGACTGACAGTGGATAAATAGCTAAGACGGATGAATGGCAATGGTGGATAATGATAAAGTAACACTTCTGTTTATACATAATGGTCCATGAACACCTCAGCTGGACAGGCTGCATGAATCATACTTTGGAGGAAGATGTAAGATAACTTTGTGCTACACGTAGTGAGTCAATCACTTCCAAAATTTTGTTTGGAAGACCTCAGCCTGGTCAAAGATATCTCAGGTTGTCTCACAGTATAGCACTTCCAGAAGGCAGCACTATTTCAGCACAGTAAGGATAACTAGAAAGGCCACTGAACATTTCAGCAGGAACAAAGCAGCAAAGAAATGGGGCCAAAAGCATAGTTAAGGGAATGACTGTTCATGAGGTGTTTTTCAATAATATCTGGACCACAATGAATCAGATGATATTGCTGATTCAGTCATGCTTGACACACTACAAACTCAGCAAACAGCAGTTGTTGCACTCCACTCGCGGTTACCCACTTGCTCTCAGAAACACTGTGCCTAACCAACCTGATTACACAATGATTAAAAGGTCATCAAGCCCACTGAAGAATCTGAGCTGTGCAAATAGGGAGAAAAGAAGGAAAACAGGCAGAAACAGAAAAAGAGTGTGTACAATCAACATAAATGGAGAAACAGAGCAGAAAATGGAAACTGAAGGAGGTAATGCAATTTTCTGCTAGCTAACGTTGCATTCCAGGAGAGAAACCACCAGCCTCAAAGTCTGTCCTCAGAGACACAACATGGAGATGGGAAAGAAGTTGCTTGTAGTTAGGGAACTGAAGGAAAGAGGTTGATGTAGCAAAAATAATATGAGACATTAGAAAGCTTAGGGCTTTCATACAAAAATAAGAAACACAAAAAATAAGAATAAACAGGCTTTCTAAGTTATTTACACTTTACATAACAAAATTTGGTTCAAACTATACATTTCAGAGATTAAAAAAAGCCCAAACCTATAACTGTGCTAAGCAAGCTGGCATATTGCAATTTTCTGTAACAGCAGTGAAAAACCAAGAGTTTCAGTTTTCAGAAAAAGCACTTATGTATACATATCCAGAGGAGTACAACGTAAAGGATTGCAACGCAATTAAATAAAAATGTTTACTTCGATCACTCTTCCAAATTAAAATTGAAGAGTTTGGGGGTTTTTGTTTGTTTGTTTGTTTGTTTTTTAAGTCAGGAGGCATGTATTTATTTTGATATGTTGATATCAGTAGTGAGTCTATTTTGCCATAAAAATAGTCTCTTCATTTTTCCCTTTAAAAGTGCACAAGGCATTGGGACTGGAAAAACAGTTGAAATCCAACATCTACTCAAAAGTTCCCATCCAATTAACAAAGACTATTTAAATACCATTTTCTTTACACATAACAGTGGCTACTACAGGAGTGAATCAGTTATACATATTACTTGTCTGCGAGAAAAGTTTATGTGCCCTAGTGTGTTCCAGAGAAGTGACCAGGGGCAGACAAAGTAACAAATTTAGAACTTAAAACCTGTCAAGAAGATGACTGATGTATCTGTTGATTACAACTGAGTCATGCAGTCAGGGCGTTCTGCTTCGGACGGTCTATGAAGCCAAACATCACAGCTTTGTGGGATACCATTAACTAACGTTCTCTTTTTCATGGCACTTTATAATTACCCTTCTCCTATTTGCAACAGGACTAAAATTCGGATTAGGGGAGAGGTTCTATTAAGCAGCCCTGAGTCCCTACAGAGGAGAAATTATATTTGTGCCTTATAGTAGATCTGAAAACTTAGGACAGATGTGACTTACTGGAGCCCACCAAAATCATTTCAGTCTTCATAGAGCAGCCTCTGATCAACAAAACAAGCAAAGCTTCAGCAAGTGAAAACTTATTTTTATCTATTAAATCAGTGGTAGAAGAAAAAAGGCCATTTAATGCCCTATGAATTTGCAGTTTACTTTAGGGGAACTTGCAGGTTGCAGACATAAAACCTGCAATGCAATGTAGCTAAGCAATGCTTGATTGCTACAAGTACGACGACCTTTTATAAACTCTTGAGTGAACGTAAAGATATAGATTTGGCATTGTTTGCAGACCACTAAATATTCCAGGTCCTAGTAGTCCTGTACTGTCCAAACCCTAATTTCTACAAATTAGATTCCTAGTGCTAAATTCAAAGCAGCACAAGGTGAGGGAGGGAGGGGAAGCACGTGGCTGGAACTGCAGAATTCTTACATAAAAGGAACTTGGAATGTCAACCTTTGCCTGCTACCCAAGACAATAAATCTTTGAATTAACTGTGAGCACTTGTATTGAAAAGCCAGCTCTACTTCTTTAGAAGTGTCAACCACTTTAACAAAATGAAGTGAGGGGGGAAAAAAAAAGACCAAAGAGTAAGAAGGCAGAAAAAAGCTGAACAGGCATATAAACTTTAGCGCATACAAAATTAAAACAGTTAAAAAATTGTTTTCACTTAATAGCAACCCAAACTGTTTGAAATAATCACTGTTCAGCAACAGAGATAATGATATGCTACTTCACAAAAATATCTAATGACTTCAACATGAGGAACTAACTATAATGGAGTGTCATATTAAAATATAAAAACCACCGATGGTAGTTGCAGCAGCAATCCAATCTCTACAGTTCCATTTTATGGGGAGCTGCAGGTTTGGTGATTAGTGGTGGGTACAAAAGCACCTTAATTCACAGCAAACCTGATAAATACCATTGTGTGTACCCTTTTTAAATGCAAACAGTGAAAAGGAAGAAGTATCAGTATTATTCAGAAAGCTCTAGTGCAGAAAGCATCTTTTTGACTGTCAAAATATAAGTAGATGCTGAAAAGTTGTATGAAATATTGTCTAATACCCTAAAATAATGTCTTCTGAAGCTTTCAAAGTAACACACACAGAGAATGAAAATATTTTCGATGTTTATCTTTATTTTTTTTATCATCACAGATGATAAGTTTAACTTCATTTGATATTCAATTATTGGTGACTGAATAAAGGATGCAAGCCTTTCAAATTTGGAATATAATTATCAACTGGGGAAAAATGCGGTATAGTACAATAACATACATACAGATGTAATTTCAAATGTATATGGAGAAAATGGATATGTGTAAAGCAGTTATAAAGTAATATATGACAGTAAAGATTGTGAATTTTATGAAGTTAAAACTAAAGTATTTGAGTACATTCTTATTGTCATTTAAAAAATGGTTTTCCTTATGATGATAGGAAAATAAAAAAAAGGAGGAAGGAAGCAAAACTTTAGCATAATTTCATTTCATTAATGCCATTATTAATTGAAAAATAAATAATAGTGTATAACTCTTGGTTATTTTCCAGCTAAATTTCAAGTAAACTTTAAGGAATTATTCACATTGGATTATATCTTTGCATAAGAATATGAATTTTACAATGTAATGAAATAAGACAGAGCACACCTTATGCTAGAAAAAAAAATTATTTCATTTGTCATATAGTGATGGGTTAATCTTACCTAAATTATAAGATAGGAATGGAAAATCAAACAATTAACTTGAGAAAGTGTCACAGATCTCAGAGTCAATGTTCCTTCACATTACATGGGCGGAAGTATGCAAAAGCTGCCACAATGGCCAAAGACACAATGAAAGAACAAAGGAGCTGCACTAGCACTAGTACTTTTTCTTCCTTAGAAGCTCCACATCGTCAGGGTCTAAATAACAAAAAATATCTTGGGAGATAGAAAGAAAACAAAAAGGTCTGGCCTTCCTATTCAGTACTGCTTCTTACTCTGTTGTATTTCTCTATGGGAAGGCATACTCTTCTATACGACCACCTGTACTGTTCTACCACTGCCAGGAGGACTTCTAGGGCATGATGAGCCGGAGTCCAAAATCAGTATCACTACTTGAGCTGATCAGAGGGCAGAAGTATCATTTCATGAGGGATTTCAAGAGCCTGAAATTTAGTTTCGTTTTGTCTAGGAACAGAATCATAGAATCATAGAATCATTAAGGTTGGAAAAGACCTCTAAGATCATCGAGTCCAACCGTCAACCCACCACCACCATGTCCACTAAACCATGTCCCTAAACACCTCATCTACGCGTCTTTTAAATATCTCCAGGGATGGTGACTCAGCCACTTCCCTGGGCAGCCTGGTCCAATGTTTAACCTGTTCTTTTCTGAAGAACCTAACTGTTCTTTTCAGTAAAGAATTTTTTCCAATGTTTAACCACTCTTTCAGTAAAGAAATTTTTCCTCACGTCCAATCTAAACCTCCCCTGGCACAACTTGAGGCCA
>NW_008796063.1:3145826-3154803 GCF_000699145.1 Aptenodytes forsteri
CAACTTGGTGTCGTCTGCAAACTTACTGAGGGTGCACTCGATCCCCTTGTCCAGATCATCGATAAAGGTATTAAACAGAACTGGCTCCAGTACTGAGCCCTGGGGAACACCGCTCATGACCGGCCGCCAACTGGATTGAACTTCATTCACCGCAACTCTCTGGGCCCGGCCGTCCAGCCAAGTTTCAGAAAAACTTGTCCAGAAGTTTCAGAAAAAGAAAAAAAAATCTGAAAATCAATAAGTACTAATTTTGGACTGAAGGGAACATTTCATTTCAGTATAACCAAAACATTTTCATGATTTCTTTTGTAGGATACAAAGAAAAATGTAGCTACTAACCAAAACATATGTTTTGATCTTGCCAGAATTCCCTCTATTAAAGAAATTCTGACAAAGTCCACCTTACTTTTTAACCAATCTAGACTGTAGAGGAACCACCTGTATCATTGAACCACATATTTCCAAATGAATCACTCAGATTCCTCTAATTAGCACTGCTTCATAGCAAAGAAGTATGCTTCTTAGAGCACATGGATATGTTTTTGTGACTTAAAACACCAATATCAGGGCTCATAAATTACAGCACTTTTTCTTGCTACTGCCACCACAGTAGGGGAAACAGCGCATGATTACAATCTTCCAACTGTAGTTTCATTTTTTTAGATATTTTATCAGCTGATGTAAATTAGAGATGTCTTCAGGTCATTTTAACTCACCACTGGCATGGCCATCTTGCTTACAATGGCAGCAGAGTCAGAAAAGTGCAAAATAAACTTTGAGAACATAGACATTACTTGTGTTGTTTGTGGCTTAGCCATTACCACTATGCCCAAATCCTCCATGATTTCAGGTCATTCCTGAGTGTACTGTCCTGTTTCTCTCACAGCCTTACTGCTACATCTTTTTTATCATACAATTGTTAAATCAATTAGTACACAGAAACAACTTGATAAGACTTAAAAATTTTGATGAGATTAAAAAAATAAACAATCAGGAAAAGCAGTATGGTTTCCTAGTGTTGTCTGATCTGAAAGCATACCTTTATACCGTTATTCCTTCTGCAGTATGTAGGAATTTAAAGATATCCAGGAATGACTATTAGATATGCAAAAGTAGTCCCTGGTTTTTTACAGCTATATTACTCCATGTATCTAATATCTGACCCCTAGTAATAAGAAGCAGTTTGGGAAGACTTAGTGTACGCATGTATCCTTGGGAGCTGAGATACCAAGAGCTTGAACGATTAATGAAAGATTGTCAGATTTCCCAGCATCCATATTAAGATTTACCTTTCATACCAATATGACACAAAAGCATGAAAGCTACACTCTGACCTTCATTCGTGTAATTCAGTTAAAGTACATCAATCATATTTTCTTTTCTTGGTTGAGTGGAGATCCTGTTGTTTCATTTTAGGAACAATTTGCCCATGGTGTATTAAGTACCATATTATGCCTCCATGAAAAGCAATATTGTGAAAAAAGAGGGACAGCAGAAGGAAATGTACCTCGTTAAAAAAGAGAGAGCTATAAATGTTCTTGTCTGTGCTCTGCAAGTTGATTGTCTTTACACCCAGTCAAAGACAGTATCACGTAATCAGTTTTTACTCAGAATTTTATGTCTCTCCACTCCTAGAAGAAAGAAACAGAGACAAGTCAAAAGATGATGGCTGAGATTAAAAAGAAAATATCAGGTGTCAAAGGCAAGACTGAGGAAGATTGAACCACCTAAATCAGAAAATGGAATCTAAAATCTCCAGTTCAGTGGCTGTCTGAGTTTCCTAGGCATTGGCATTTTGCATTATGTTGCTGCTCAGATCTTAGCAGGCAGGGTCCTAACTCTAGTATACCTCTTTTTGAGATTTAAAAATAAGATGGAGGGATACCTATGCTACTTAAAGGCACTTACCTGTTCCGGTGGCATGAATGTCCAAAATGAAGACTTAATGGCTTTCTTTTTAATCAATGCCTGCAACTGCCAGTTTTCCATAGTAGCCAACTATAGAAAAAAATTCTCTCCTCAGAGAAAGAGAATTCAAGCCCATATATGTTATCTTCCAGGTGAAGGCTCTATCAACCAGGCAGCAGATAACAGTGCGTGCCCATGTCTCTGTGTGTGTACAGACACATAGAAATACTGGGCTTATTCCCCCCTCTCTCCTACTGAGGATAACATCAGAAAGTGGTGTTATTAGTTTGTGATTAAAATATATCCAACATCGCAATATTACTTATAAAGTTTACAAGATCTCCTCAGTATGAGCTCTTATTTTGTTTTATGCTCTTGACATGTTGTAGTCTACATTTTTAATTATATTAACTAGATCACAAATGTAATGTAACTAGAATTTTTAAACAAAAGTATCCCAAAGTCACATTCCACGCTTTTGCTATTTTGTCTATGGTATCTAACCCTTATTTATGTAGAAAAAACCTTTGATGGCGTGCTTTTATTATCAGTAACTTTGGAAGCTTTTCTAAGTAGCAAGGTCAGAATAATGACTTACCAGGTTCTGTGGTTTCATTGATACAAAAAAGTCTGTGAGTATTATACAGATTATTTCAAGTAATAAATCCTGGACTATGTGCTTCTTCAGAATGCAGGACGACTTCTACCAGGTGAGGACTTCAATACAGTTGTCCCTGTACCCTCTACAATGCCCTTGTCATTGTGCCAAGCAATAAGGTTACCCTGTGGCCTGTTTTAGAGTGTGGTTGTGCATTAAATAAATGTTAATTCATCCCAGCATCATCATTCTAGTAGACTATAATGACCTTAGGTTGCTTCTAGGTTGAAATAAAAACATTTGTTTTACCAAATGGTTTATTCCAAGATTTAATTATATTGTTAATCCTTTAAGAAGCACAGAAAATCCCCTCTAGCAATACAAATCCTTTTCACAGACTCAGACAACCCTAGTTCATCTTCTAGACCAGCATTAAGATGCAATTAGCACAAAAATTAAAACTCTGGCTACCCTGCCATGCCAAGCTATTCTGGACAGGGAATGGGCCATATCCATGCCACTATAGTAATTCTTGGTGGGAAAACAGTTTATTGTAGTTGAACAGATTTCATACAAGAAGACCCAGCAGACTATAGAGGAGAGAGTCACACTCAATGTTCTTTAAGTCCTAAACCCAGCACAGTGTTCCTTATAATTTCTTTCTGTAGGGACTGTGGCAGTGAGCTTTCCATCTTAGTCTAGCTTTGTTAGCCTTCCTAGAACTTTCCTAGATAAGATTATATACAAATTCCCAAGCTTTTCTGAGAGAAATTATTATGGATTGGGGTATTTGTGTATTGGGTGGTAGCTCGACTTCATTTTGTTATGTGCGCATATTTTCTTAATAGATTTTTAATGTGGGAAGTGAAACATTCAATTTCATGAAGAAAATATACACTTCAGTTGTGTTTTACACTTGCAGATGTCCTGATACTTTGAAGACAAAAGTTAGACAAATCACAAACATAAGAAAATATTTTGAAAAGAATCAGTAACAAGTGTGATAGGTTATTAAGAAATTAAAAAATGTCATTAGTATTACATTTTTTTAGCTGGGCATATTATTTCCCTCTTAAAAGAATAAAACTAAATCCTTAACAGAACTTTGTATGACATAATGCTAGCTTTTCCCAATTTTTCCTTCTGTTTTTTACGAGCTATTGTGGGCTAAAACCAGTAGACGGCTAAACCCCACACATCTGCTCGCTCACATAAAAGGTAAAAGTGAGAAAATTTGTGGGTTGTGATAAAGACAGTTTAATAGGTGAAGCAAAAGGTGTATGTGGAGCTGTTTCCAGGAGAGCAGGGCTTCATCATGCATAACAGTTACTTGGTGAGACAAATGCCATAACTCCGAACGTCCCCCTTTCCTCCTTCTTCCCCCCGTTTTTATTTCTGAGCATGACGTCATATGGTGTGGGATATCCCTTTGGTCAGTTGGGGTCAGCTGTCCCAGCTGTGTCCCCTCCCAACTCCTTGTGCACCCCCAGCCTGCTCACTGGTGGGGCAGTGTGAGAAACAGAAAAGGCCTTGGCGCTGTGCAAGCACTGCTCAGCAACAGCTAAAACCTTGGTGTGCTATCAACACTGTTTGGTCACAAATCCAAAACTGCACCATACAAGCTACTATGACTAAAACTAACTCTATCCCAGCCAAAAGCAGTGCAAGAGCTTATTATTACTGTATTTGATTCCAATAAATGTATCAACGAGCATTAAAAACATTAGTGCTGTACCTGGATTTCTACAGTGTTTCTCCAATTCTTGTGTGCTGTAAAATTCACTCAAAAGATCTGCATGGGGGTATAAGATAACCCAGAAGGGAGACATCTATTCTAATTATATCCCTGCAGCCTATACTTGTGAGATCTTTCAAGGCCGGTGCCAGATCCAGCTATCAAATTGGCACTAGTCCTTGGGTAGCATACTAACCAATGCTAACAGGCAGGACTTATGAGTGTTTTAATGTTATCAACTATATTGTCACATGAAAAGACTGAAACACTTAGAAGTTCTTTGTTTATGATTTAACAGAAATGCTGAGTGGGACTGACCTTACCTACTGAAGCTTTTTAGGATTTTAACTTCTGCATCTGTATGGGTCACCCTATGCTTCTGTACAGTCAAAGGATAAAATTAGGCTCAAAGCTCAACTAATCTGAACTATTTTGTCTATATCACTTTTATGTATTTTAGGTATTTTCTTTAGGATGAGATGAATAGAAGCTCTTCTTTTTCCCCTTTCATGATAAAAAAAATCTAAATGATCTAGATGGCAAACTTGGATGTAGTTGTCTACACTTTATCAGATGAATCTAAACACCAGTCAGGTCTCATGAATGATTTTATTCTATTTGAGACACCAACTAACCCTGCCATCTAACCTACTTTCAATGTTGAAATGCTTTTATGCACACAATTTTATTTTGTCATCTAAAAGTGACAAAGCTCTCAACAAAAGATCTGACACAATGAGATACTTTATCTACTCACACTCAAGCACAGACCACAAAAGATTTGTTTTTTTCTACAATCAACAAAAACCCTTCCCCCTCCCCTTATCTGGTAAATATTACAAGCCCATGGTGGTACTTTGAGCAACATTTTAAATGCATTTGGGGGTATCTGAAATAATAGATGACACTAGCAAAAATTGAATACACTTTTCAAGACCTGACCCTGTATCTAGTTATTCTCAATGACCATATATCACTCTTTGTCCAAATCTGAAGGGTTCAACCGAAGAGGTGTTTTTGTAGGAGGGCATACCTATTGATATCTTAGAGTCAGAAGGCCATTAGGAGTTGATAAGTTGGCTGTGTTAAATGGCCACAGGTAAACAATGATGTCTGTTATTCTGGTGAAATAATCTCAATATGTGAAGTTTTAATGAGCTCCTACTTTTTATTGGATCAGCGCCACCATATTCTGTGTTCCACTAAAGCAATACAGGGAGAGAATCTCCTACTCATTGTAGATTACCACTGTTACTCATTAACCAAATGTACTTGTTAACCAAATGCTATTAAAAAAAAAGTAAGTTTCTTCCAATGTTATTTATGCAGGGACAAATTCACCCGTTTAAAATCCTCAGCAGTGTATTGCTTTGCACCATGGAGATGATTTCTAAGCCTTTGACAAATATTCTAGGGAGATAAAGGATATTAAAACTGGCCAATGATAAGAGATGAGATGGGACACTGAATCCTCAGTTACACAGATTTAGTGGTTATGGACTTTAACAGAAGGGCAGCAGCATTTATTCTAGGAAATTCTGTCTCTGAAAAACAAAAGACACTTCTACAGAAGATAAACTTTTGTTTTGCTGTAACTGAAAATCTGTCTCACCGTGAAAGCAGTAACTTTCTCTGTAGGGATGAATATGTTTGCTGACACAAGCACCTAGACATTCCTTGTTACTGTAGACATGGTGAAAGAGAACAATTTCACAGTTTGGGTTGTTTCTTGCCTATATATTTCACCTTTCTCTCAGGTATTATTAATATTATTATCATGTATATATTATTATTCTATTATTTTGCTATTATCATATATACTATAATTACACCAGCCATTTCATTAGTCATTGAACAGCAAGCATCTCATGGAAAAACAACAGAAGTGCATAGCAAAGTAAAAAGGACAGCAGTTAAAAGAAGAAAGCAAGATGAGAAATCCGATGGAGTATATCCAGGCTCCATCACTATCTCTAAGTCCATTCAAAATATGACTGCATTACCTCTTGGCTTTAGTTGGCTCCACAAGCTTGATTCTCCCCAGTTATGCCTAGAGGCCTGCAAAGATCCTTACCTTTGGCTCTTGCAGGCTTGGATGAAAATTAACTGATTATACTGTTACAACTGCACTCATTTTTGGCACCATTGCACATTGTTTCTTTCCAGAAAATTAATAAGAAAACTGTAATCCTGAAGACCTGAACTGTAGACAAGGAAAGTTTTTTCACATCATCTACTTAAAAGACCTAATTAAGGTGCAGAAGTTAAGAAAGCTTCCTGGAATAAATAGATTTGAGAGTGATGACTTCTGTTAAATTTGAATTTTTCTCTGAATTTTCTTCTGCAAGAAACTGTCTCTGTCCACTGTTTACGTAGGGGGGAAAGATGTAACCTGTCAGAGTTGTTTCATTCTTCCTTCATATATCTTTGTGCTGTTTGTATTCAATTCATGTCTGAACTTCACAAACACAATGTTTAGAGATTTACTTTCTTTCAAACAAAAACAGAGAAACAGCTAATAGCTTCGGGGAGGTCAGGAAATGATCTGTCAGTAAATATTGGCAAAAAACAAACTGCTGTTACAACTGAAAGTGGATGCAGGTCAGCAAAATGATATTCTAGACTGACTAGATCTCCGCTCACTATAATGGGAGCTTAAACACATAGCTGAAATGCAGACAGCTACTTTGGAGATATGCAAAGTTAGGAGTCTGAATCTGTAGCTGGAAGAATTCTTCCAAGATGTTCATCTAACGTTCTAACCTATCTCTGATAATAGCTGTAATGGGTGCTTAGGTATAGAAAGAGTTTAAATACAACGATAGTTCTTGAGGATATTCTCCTGGTCATCCAGTGATTAATAGCCATCAATAGACTTTTCTGCTAGAATTTGTCTGGCCCCTTTCTTAATACATCACCAATAACTACTGCTTTGGTTTACTCTTGCCAACAGAGTTAGACCAACAATCCTTCTAGAATTACAGTATCAGCAAAGAGATGTCAACCTGTATAACTCCCCTAGATTCTTCTTGATATTAAGCCATATGATCAAAGGGGTTTTTTTTTTAATAACTGTACCTTTATCATGTATTTTGCTAGCTTAACTCTTTCAGGTAAAAGAACCCAAAACAGTAATTTCCATGTTGAGGCCAGCTTTTCATCTGATTATCTTCCAGCTGACTGTCTTGACTACAAACTAGTTCTCTTGAATTTTCCCAGTTTGATATAACTAATCTGCCAGTCTTCACTACAGATATTCACCTTCGACAGAAAAAGAGTATTCCCCTTTTCTCACTCACATACACACACAGATGCACATCCTTCTTTTATGATGTTTCTTCATTCTCCAGCTGCGTATAGAGTTAATCCAAACTAGCTTTTTTAAAATTGCACAGCTATAAAATTAGGTAATATGGATTTTTTTTCTTAGTGCAGCAAAATGGTTCCTAGGATTGTTGAGTGACAAATGTGTATATTTACCTGTTCTCCGAAACTCTGCAGCCAGAGCTGAATAACTTATGCATTTTCAGATTTATGTCAGATGCTTGGAGTTACATGCAAAAACAAGGCTGTAGCTTTTGAATGCCTTTACATGTGTAGTCTCACAGTTGATGCAAATCAGCATTTGCAAATGAAAAATGTCTGAAGCATGATTTGAAGACAGAAATATTTCGCTGCAGTGCATGCTTATGCTGTTTTTTTTATATAAATTAATTAACATCCTGGAAATCCACACTACAGCATAATAAAAGAAAAAAAAGCAGATTAAACAATGTATTTCCTAAATTCTGGCATTCCTAAATAACATGATTAATTGTAATTTTTTGGTGTAAATTTGGCAAAAAAGTTAATATACATGGGAAAGTCTGTTAGAAAATCAGGTTAGAGGCAAAAACATCTGTACTCTAAACAAGATATAAATAAGACATCTGAAATATGTAGGTTGTAGCAAGGTGGGTGTTGATCTCTTCTCCCAAGTAACAAGTGATAGAACAAGAGGAAATGGCCTCAAGTTGCACCAGGGGAGGTTTAGATTGGATATTAGGAAAAATTTCTTCACCGAAAGGGTTGTCAAGCCTTGGAACAGGCTGCCCAGGGAAGTGGTTGAGTCACCATCCTTCGAGGTGTTTAAAAGACCTGTAGATGTGGTGCTTAGGGACATGGCTTAGTGGTGGACTTGGCAGTGCTAGGTTAATGGTTGGACTTGATGATCTTAAAGGTCTCTTCCAACTTAAACATTCTATGATTCTATGATTCTATAATCATATGTATATATATAGCACTCTCTACTTAGTTTAGATTAAATATTACATAATTTTAAAGTGTTAAACTGCAAGCTACGCATAATAAGAACTTATTCAAATGCAATGGCTACACCTTTGATAAAATTTTATTGGAAAACTGCTCATAAAAACTTCAATTTCTTGGAATGTAATTTCAAATAACAGCTTATAGTGATTTTTTAAAATGTTAAATTAGAAATTGCCTTGTAAAATGTAACTGCTGCTTAATGCATAATAATATTTCATTTAAAACTTCCTGTAACATGTTGTGGTACTATTTAAATAAAGAGGAAAAGTTATTAAAACAGTTCTTTCAGTGCTTTGCAATTTTAAAATAAATTGTCTTCTGCTTAAATATGTGAACTATTTTGGCAGAATGTTTAAAACAGAAAACTAATGGAATACAGCTTTTCAAAGTTAACTAAGAAAAATGTAAATATGTGTCTTGCCTCT
>NW_008796063.1:3154907-3180719 GCF_000699145.1 Aptenodytes forsteri
AATGCTGTATACATTTCCTTCCAAGTTTGGGGTTTTTTTACTTTTAATTTTCATTGGTGGTGTTTAAGAATATTAGTCTTGGTTGGTCTTAGAACATTTTTCATAGATCTCAAAAAAACATAGCAAAACTGGTGATTAAAAAGAAAAGAGGAGGAGGAGGAGAAGGAGGAGGAGGAGGAGGAGGAGGAGGAGGAGGAGGAGGAAGAGGAAGAGGAAGAGGAAGAGGAAGAGGAAGAGTGTCCGCATACAAATAATAATAATAATAAAAAACCCCACTGTGGGAGAAGAATGCCACAAATATTTACAGGGACGTTAATTGTACATAGGGTAAATGATAGGCATGGTATACAGTCCTGACCTCTTCCAGTAATCTTTTCAATGTTACTGAACTTTCCTGATTCAGTTTTCAAAGAGCATACACTGGTCCTCCTGCAAATGAAAGATATGTATTCTCACTCAAAGACCTTCTCCTCTAAAGGAGCACAAGAAGGTAAGAATGCCCTAGTGTACGTAAAACAGAGCATAGTATGGTATGCATAGTTTGCAACTGCAGCAGTAGTAACTAAGACCACATTCTGTCCATGAAAGTACATTCTGACTTGCAAGTTAGAATGGTAAAATGAAGTTTGCTGATGTAAATAACATATTTCCTAAACTATTGTCCAAGTCCATAGCACCTAGAGATAACGTGAGCTTGATCTCTTTTTGAGCTCAGTTTTAGTAGAATTACTCTAGGCTCCTCCTGCTTTCATTCTAAATTTAAAGTTTGCCTAATACAACATGAGCAAAGTTAAGTTTATAAAATTACAGTCTGCCCTGTGTAACTGATTACATAAAGATGGAACATCTGAAGGGCAGACCGAGTGTCAGAAAAGGCTCTGATAAGGGAATGTCAAATGCAATAGACGGACTAATTACTCTGATGCACCAAACCACAGTTTCTTTTATTTATTTCTACTGTCCATTTGTCCCTGAATTTGTGTTTGTGTAAAGGAGCGTCACACAAATAGTTTCTGACAATTCCAAATTAAATAAATCACTATAATATCAACCCTGGAGGGAGGGTTACAAATGCTGGATCAAGCTTAATCTGAATCAATAACCAGAAAGAAGGATTCACTCATTTCTTTTACACTTAAAAGTAGCTTGCAGTTTCTCATATGGCCAGTAGAAGCTGTGGGTGGCAGATAAGTACCAGAAAATTCTCTCAGCTTGAACTGCTTGTCAGTTTTTTGAAAAAGGAAAAGGATATAAGCATTGCAAAGAGTTTTGTGGTAATTCATTTGTCTACACTTTTCAAAACTAATTAAACACAGAAACTTTCTATCTCATATATCAACTGGGTTTTATTTATTTATTATAGAAAACACCCAAATCACGTCAAATGCAAAAAAATGATAAGAAATAATTTAATGTTCTATGTACTAAATCTGAAATGCACATTAATGGAGCACCAGCAAGTTTGACAAAATGCCATGGCATAATTATTTGCTAATTAGCTAGTGTAGTCAAACATGTAGGATTTACTGCTACTTACATGACTTTTCATTGTAGAATTCAAAAAAGGAAATGATAATGACTTCATGCTGTAAAGGCAATTCTTTTTGGTTTTGGTTCATCTGCTTAGATAGTTTCAAAATGACATTGTATGCTGAAGCACCTCGTGTTTAGTGTCATCTTTTATTTCATTTTGAAATCTCTCCAGAGTATGAAATACAAAATGACAAAGACACTAAATTGAATAATAAGTGTATGTTACAATTGTGTGTTACTATGTGCTAGCCAAGATCCTAATGCCAAGTCTTTATTGTAAATCACATTGATCTATAATTACTATGAACTGTTAAGTTTTCATATTCACAGAGTCTTTGGAAATAAATCACTGCATCATTCAGTATCAGTATCAAACATGTGGTATGGAAAAGTAATTCTGCCTAGAAAACTTGTAAACCTAAGAGATTACTCTGAATTCTTACAGAATTTTTGATATTTAAAACCAAAGATGATAAATATTATTTAGTTTCTTATGAAAGAAAATATTTCTATAAATCTTTGTTAAAATAAAAACTTTTCTGAAGGCTTTTTTGAACTCTGAAAAGAATGATCTGATGAGCTGTATTTTTCAGCTTGCAGAACAAGACCTACAATTTCAACTCAAATGATTGATAGGGCTAATCTAAAGATAAAAGGATGGCATCTTGAAAAATGTATGTGTTCCCAAACTGAGGTAGTGCACAAATATTTTCAGAGAATAATACATTCAAATTCTATTGTAACTTTTTGGTGGAGATCAGCAAAGCATTTTACCGACAAGGAGGCTTCAGTTTTCTTCTGGCATGGAAGGAAGGAACATTTGAGGTGAGTTCACCACACTGCTGCACCTTTACTTTCTGCAGTTCACAGCTGATCTTTAGTAACCTACTGGTTAGGACAAGTGAGATGGTATATCCAAAGAAACAAGGTAATGTAAAAGTAAACAGACTGCAATTATGTGCGTTGGAATTTTTTTTAAGTGGTAATGTCCTGTCCTTAGAAAAAGGGCCAAGAGATCCTTAATATCCCCAGCACGAAAAGAATTCTACTTTTGATGTCTTCTGATCACTGGCATGTCCAACCGAACTGTAGATTGTAAGATCTGCATACTGGCTCAGCACAACCACATCAGCTCCTAATAACCCCACACAGCCACCAACAACTCCTGTGGATCTTCTAATAAGCACTGAAATGATCCCACTTTATTCAGCTTAACAAGATCACACCACAATTTAATGCTTAAATACCTATACAATTACATACGTAATGTAGACCAGACCCTCTTATATGTTACATGAAGACTGTGGGAGGTGAAATTTAACTGTCTGCACTCTGCCATCTAAATGTACCTTAGCAAGCAATTAGTAATTTACCCTCTTTTAACAATATTATCTCTTTAAGCTTTGAGGCAATGTAATTTAAAGCTGTGCTTTGAATCAAACAGCAGTTGTATAAAATACAATCTAGTGGGATGAAGCTCCAAACCTGATCATTTTAACCTTTTTCATTGCATATATACATGTAATATATAGCGCCTGCCTCTTTCATTCTCCACTTCTCAAAACTTAAATCTTCAGAAAACCGTTGTTGAGATTCAGAGTACACATTGTATACTACCTAGACCCCGTAATACAGGTAACAATGTACATTTTCAAAAAACAAGGGAAAAGGGAAATCCCAATTAATGAGGTCACATATCGAGGCAAAGATGAAGACTTGTCTTCACCGTGGCACAGAAACGTGGAGACAGAAGGGGAGTGAAAAGCATGGAAACATTTGCAGTGCCTTCTCTGATTTTCCAAGTTGGAAGCAGCCTCCTTATTACTGAACTGACTGTTTTACAAGCATATTCTGAACAGAACATTGTGACTCAGGCCAGGAATTCCTCATTCAGCAATAATGAAAACAGGTCAAGGAGAAGACTTAGAGAACACATACAGAAGAAATTTCATCACCCCCACCTCCGTTGCTGAGTGATCCAGAGGCCTGAGTTCAGTGACCAATTGCATATACCACCATATTCAAGGACGCGTTGCATTTATAAATGGTGTCCATACACTTTGAAATCTTCCACTGAAAGTTTAGCAGCTGTAAAGAGGGACTTCAGTTAGAAGGCACAAGCTGCCTACACATTCAATGGAGAAAGAGCAGCTCCTGTGGGCAGCTCACAATTTTTCGGTGCTGAGAGCCATCTGAAAGAGGATGCCTCTTTCTTTCGTCTGCTTTGTGAGCTTTCCCTCAAATGTTTGGATGGCATGGCCTTGTTCTCAGAGACACTTGCTGGCCATAGTTTTTACAGCTTTCACTGAGAGAAGGGGATGAACATGTCAGTACTGGATGGCACTTCCCATAGTAGATAACACATTGTTTGTGCACAGTACAGTAAGAGCTTTTACAGAAATTAATAATTAGGGCAAAATTTTGCCCATATGTATGTGTGCATGACTTCCTTTGAAAGCAAAGACAGCCATCTGCACATGTACCTATGAACAGAACGAGATCTGTATTTTCTTCATAGTTTTCTTTCTTCATAGTGAATTTTTCATATAGTAAACCCAGACTGAACAATGTTACAGTAATAATATAGTACCTATCTCTTCTACAGTGCTTTTCATCAGCACATCCTGAAGTCCTTAAAGTTTTTTTTTTCTTCCACCGTGCCCTTAATTCTATATATATTTTTTAGGGGTTCTACTCATAATCAAAACTGTGCATAAGGTTTCCTGTAATTCAAAATTTTGATAATTAATAGATAATTTTTAAAATACTTCTTCCAAAAGGCATAAACTGGTCCCACCTGGGTGCAGATGTCCCTGAGGTGAACTCATTTCCTCACTATACAACCTCTAGCAATTGACATGGTACTTAATTGTAGACAAATTGTTTTGCCACTTTGTGTGAAATATTCCTTGCAACACAGCAGAGTGGTTTTAAACCTCAGTACTCTTTATACACTGAAAGATGTACAGGCTTATAAACTGACAATCACACTTATATCTAAAGGAGATAGACGTTTGTCCATCAATATTAGCTCTGGACAAAAATTAGGTATGATGTTAAACAAACAGCAGCCTGTGTCTAGGAAGGGACTATGACCTAGGCCCTCAGAAAATAAACTTTGCATGAGAGAGGCTTTGTGGACCGATTCCTATACGGGCAGACCACAGCTTAATTATACTGACTTTCAAAGAACATATGATTTGAAACATCTTCAAGCTGCAGCTATCTGCAATTTAACTGTCTAGACTAAGCTTGAGGCCTAGGATGTCTGTATAGACAATGTAGAAACAACTAAGAAGGAGAGCTACCTCCATAGATTTTGAATGGAAAAAAATCACTAAAAATGGAAGCAGGGTGGATTGTGAATTGTTCTCCGGAGATGCTCTCTCCTCCCATAGTGCTAATGGGGACGATTATACAGATTACAAGTCTATCTTTTAGGTGCCTATACTTAAGTAAAGTCCCACCTTCAGTGTCTCATGATTTTGAAATGTCTCCTCTAATACTTCCCCAAAATGTCCACCAAAAATATCACTCTATTAATAAATACTGAAGCCTTTGACGTCTGTATTCCACAGCACTGGACCTATCACTTTAATTATAAAACTGTATTTTTGAAAGGATATTGTTTTATTACAGCAATAAAAAACCCAGTGAGTTGCTGCTAAATTGTTTTGAATGCTCTAAATGTTGTGTGGACTCAATACTTTAAAAATCTTCTTTTTGAATACCTTTGAGGGAAACTGTGAAAAATAGACTTCCTACTGTAGAGCTGGTCACCATCCTTGGCTTTCTAACCTCTGAAAAATGTAAAGGATAGTTCTGCTATTGAATGTGTTTGCATTTTCCACAGCAGGATAATACATTTTCCTATTTATAAACTCAAGCAATTCTACAGTAGTTACTACAACCTGCCTACACAAGTGAAAGCTTATTTCTTTGTGCTCACCATGGTGCGGCTCATTCCTTGATGCACATGGAAGGACATTGTAAATAACATTTTAACACCCACAGCCCAGTTCATACTGAACAGACGCAATGTATGGCTAGCCCATTTAAAGAAGAAAAAGTCAATAAATACATAAGGAATGTTAGTCATGTCTGTAATCTGCCACATACAGCCACACGAATCACCATTAAAAAGGTGAGGTAAAAGAGCTAATATTACAGGTCTTACTTTAGTCACATTATTGCTTGTGTCATGCTTGTTTTACTAACTGTAAACAAATGGCTCTGTTCTTACTTCTGCTCCTTTCTATGCTTCCTGCTTCTACCTATATTACAAAGACAGCACTGTGAGCAACACACTGATTTTGACCACAGAAGACCTGAGCTCGAGGCACACAAGATGCAAGCTGTGCCTTTCACTTAGCGCTGCTGTGGACACGTATGATTTACTATAGAACATATGTTTCACAGCACCAGTCACAGGTAACTCTAGAAAACAAAATCAAAAGTGAATTGGGAGAGGAAGTGAGATGGATGTTACAGGACCAGTCAAAGCAACCATCTTTGCTGCTCAGTATTGAAAATCAGGGAGGTAAAATGAAAGAATTGTATTGTGATGCTTGAGTATCAATACCAATACTGAGGACAGCCTTAGCTATAACTCTATCATTTTAAACTTTTACACTAAGGAAACGGAGGAAAACTACCACTTGAATTCACATTCTTGATAGCAATTCTGTATGCGCTTCAGAAATGGCAGTGTCTGAATGAAATTATGCTTCATATTCAGAAGCTGAGGTAATTAGTGGATGCTTAACTTGCATACTGACCTTGAGCTTGGCCCAAACTCCAGGCCTCACTGTTGTTTTGTTGCTGACTTCTTGAAGGAATAATGCATATTAACTAATTCCTGTTTATACACTTCATGTCAACAAATTATCAGGGTGAATGATCTCTGGAAAAGCAGTTGTGAATAAGTTTTAGTGCCTTTGAGTTCCCTTGAACTGAAGTAAATAAAAGCTAGGGCAATCCACCCATTGGTAAGTACTAAGAAAGAGAATCTTAAAATACATCTGGTCCAGGAACCATATAAATTACCTGCAAAAGGTGGTTATAAATACTTAAAAGAAAAATGAAATAAAATCATAGCTACTATGTAAGCTTTTCTAACCCTGAGAGAGCTGGCTCTTTACAAAATAATTTATTTTTTGATATCAAAGCATTTCAATCTCAACTTACTTTTAATAGATGGCTTTAGTGACTGTATTTGTGATGGCAGAAACCTTAGAGAACACATTGCACCAATACTGTAGCTCATGAAGAAACAGACGCAGTGTAGTGTATCATGACAGACTGAAATGGAATTCCAGCCGTGTGAAGGTAAATTTTCCAGCTGTGCTAGCACAGATTGGAATAACTCACTCATGACTGCTGCAGAAGAAAGTGTCAGTCTATATCTCAAACTGTAGCTATCAACCACTTTGTACCGCTGCCTGCAGCAGACAGGGAGAGATTTTGGAGTAACAAGGTGAGATTAATGTATTTCTGGGAAGTAACTTACAGTTTTATAATATTTTTTACAATCTTTATTTTTTTCTTCCAATAGTTTTTGCTCTGAGTTATGAACATTTAGATATTTTTTAAATGGGTATACTACTTCATTTATATTACTCATTGCCATGATATTCTTTTTTCCTTTTAGAGTAGCTGCTGTTTTACGAATGTTCAAAGTGCTAGTGAAGACTGTGGTACTATCATGAGCAATTAATGACGTTAGTGACATTCACACAAAACCTTAGAATGGGAACAGAACTACATGAAGGATATTTACATGGGAGGATGCCACAGGATGATTGTAGGAGGACTTGGGATTTCACAAAGTGGACTCTTAAAAAAAGTCAGTCACTAAATCAATAATGCATTATGCTTTTACTTTGAAAAAGAGCAGGTGAATTTTGTGCAAGTGAACTTGTAGAATCAACAACACTGATTTCAACTAAGAACATCTTTTTCCTATTCACCAGTTCAGAAGTCACACTGAGTCTCTCAGGTTTTATTTCTGTGATTAAAATTCATCAGACATTCAGCTCCTTGGCTTGTGCTTACAGAAAATGGGATTTCTAAATTGGTTTCCTATCTAATGCAGGCTTAGAGCAGTTTGGACTCCAAGATCAGACAAATACAAGTCTTCAAACAGGGACACAGGAACTTAAAATGTACAAAAATATCAGCAGAAGATACATATTACCATCAATGAGTTCAGGTTATGTTTCTCCCTTTCCTTTCTTTATTCCTGGCCTCATGATATGTTGCAATACACAGAATATGAGGCATTACCTTCAAAAGCAAAATTCAGCATAAACATAAACAAAAGAACTGAAGAGAGGAAGGATGAAGAATGCCAAAACTCTAATGGTTCCTACAACATATGTAAATAGGAGCTTCCTTATTAGAGTACGCATCTTATTATTTTCTCAAGGGTATTAACTCCTCTTGAAGGAGTGGTTCTCTGTTTCCCAAACTCTGTCACTATGAACTCATTCCTGACTAGACTTTCTAAACTGATAATTTCTCTTGGAGTATTTTAGATTTCAGGCCATCTCAGAAATGACCAACTTAATTTTAATGCGTGTCTGGTCTCACCATCATTGATTTCAGCCATAAAAAATCATTAGATAAAGTGATCCTATATTAAACTGGTGGGAAAATAGCTGGAATATAGATGTGTTCTCACTAAACATATCTTGCTTTTTATATGACAAGTTAGTAGTTTCTATATACATAGAAGTGCAAACATATCAGGAAAAGATCTACAATTATTGGCTACACATTTCCTCTGTTGTATATTTATACCTATGAATCAAACCAGAACATTTTATCAAATGTGAAGGCAAAGGAAAATCTTCCTCTGCTCTTATGCAAGAAATACATGAAATGCAGACAAGACAGACCCTCTGTGCCTCACAGCTACTCCCACTTTGCTCCTTATTACATACACATATGGGTGTTTTATGTAATTTACTTTACAGTGACTCAATGAAAACTTACAGTACCTTGGTGGTTGGTACCTTTCAGTCTGCCTCAAATTAAAGGAAAATGTCTCTTCAGGTGATATTGTTCCTTCTGTGCTCTCATCCTTTTTCCAGCATCCATTTCACATACCACTAATCCCATAATTTCTGACTTTCATCTGGTCTCATAGTGACTTTCTGTAGGCGTTTAAATCCCATCAGAAAAACTGTGCAGCCACTCAAAAATGTCACTCCTCCCTGAGCCAACCAACCTTTTCAGGCACCTAGAAGAGGCCCCTAGAATATGTGACTACTAAACCTCTAAAAAGCTGGAATCCAAACCTTTGCAATAGCATATAAAGTCATTGAACTGTATCTGTTTAAACAACATTTATTTCAGTGAAAATCTTCATTAGCTGCTTGGCAAATTCACTCAACTTCTCCCAGCTGCAGGACTGGATAGAAAATGAACTCTAATTGGACTTTGAGGTAGCAAATTTGACACTCTACAGAAAAAGAACTATCTGAAAATTTGCAGCTGGGGTTTAAGTTTGTTTTGGTTTGCTTAATTTCGATACTTCTTTCACCACAGATGTCGAAATCTTGTGAAGCTTCGAAGCACATGAAAATGATTTATTCCAGACCCAACCAGCTTTTCACCAGCTGTAGAAAAGTCAAACTGGATGGAAGAGGAGATACTCATTTTAGTATTTCTCTATATAAATTTAACTCAAGCATCCATGACAAATATTAGTCTCCATTCACAGACTATTTATAAAAAGCAGAAGGGAAATTAAACTAAACTGCCAGAAAAAAGGTGCATGCCTGCAGAACTCAAAGCAATGATTTAAGAGTGAGCTACAGCACCTGGTGACAGCAAATGTGAATAACTATGTCCTGTCTCACTCCTTTGTACTGCTATTCATTATCATGTAACATGAAAACAAAAAATACAGAGATGGAAACAATTCCCAAAAGCCTGGCCACATCAATGAATTGATGTAATTACTGTGCACCCAGGTCAAAGTAGCCTAGCAGTCTCGGAACAGGAAACATTAGGAAACCTAATGTTAAAGTACAGGTTCCTGATGAGATGCTGCAAAAGCAGCACCTAAAGCAAAAAACCCATATGTGACTGCAGGACAACTTGCACGCCCAGGAAATGAGCTGGATGCAAATATACATTCTTGCACAGAAAACATGTAGAATTTATATAATAACAAGAATTAAAAATTCTATTTATAGAAGTCCCAGATGCCATGGATTTCTAGAACTGAAACACATTTTTTATATACACCTGGTAATCCTTTCTGTCCTCTTCTATGCTCTTTCAAGTTTCATCATGACCCTCTTGAAATGGGAGTGATGAGACCTGAGTGGAAGATTCACTATACAGGTGTGCTGTAATTAATAATGCCATGGCACAGTAATATTTCCTGGTTTAGTTTTTGGTTTTGTTTTTTTTGCCAAAATTTAACACTCTGTTTGAATGTATTTCAGAGAATTCCCACAGTGATGCTAAAATCTCTTACATGGAAATAACTCATTTGGAGAACAACACCAAATATACATAGTAATCTGGAGATCATTACTCTTTATCTGGCCTACTTAGTCTAGTTTGGGCTTCCTCAGTAGAACACATTGACATACTGTGGAGTGAGTCCAGCAAAGGGCCACCAAAATGACTAAGGCATTGAAGGACATGGCACATAAGGAGAGGCTGAGATAATCGGGTTTATTCAGCCTTATGAAGAGAGGATGAAAGGAGATCTGGTTAGTGTCTACAGCTGTCTGATGTGAGAATATTGAGGAGATGGAGACAGACTCTTCTTGAAGGTTCATGGTTATATGACAAGAGACCATGGACATCATTTCTACCAGAGGAAATTTCAGGCAACTGTTAGGAAACACTTTGGAATTATTGGAATAGGTTGCCCAGAGAGGTTGTATAATCTCCATACTTGGAGATATATTCCAAACATGACTGAACACAACACTGAGAAAAGTCTTCTAATTGGTCCTGCTTTGAGCAGGTGCGTGGACTATATGACTCACATATTCCTTCCAGCCAAAATTACTTTATGAGTCTACTATTCAGGTAAGAGTAATATTGTGTTTAGCTATTCTGCAATGCTAGGAGAATATTCACAACTTTGTCTATTCATTTGCCTGAAGGATGAATTTCAACAAAACTGAGATAGGATCACCTTTATAACAATGTCCAAAACTGAATTACCAATGCATTCATTCTGCTAAAGGGAAAGTACAGGGAGAGGTAAAGAGAGGGGTAGTTTGCATGTAATTAGTTGATGACAGGTATTGTTCAATATGTGAAAATGATTTATTTCTGTTGCAGTCTTTCTGAAATGAAATAATCTGTACTGGAGGCAGTATGCACTTCAACACACTCACAGGAAAAATTGGTACAGTGTTGTCCATAATATTTCTATTCTTTTTTTTTTTTTTAAATCCAGCCCAATATCTTACTTTCCTCAATTTGACAGTCATTTTGCAATGATGTCGTAACTTCACCGAACAGTCCTTCTTTCTTCCTTCCTTTGTCTTCGGTCTTGGGGAATTTCAATGAGAGAGTTAAATTATTTACATGTCCAATTGCAATTACTAATGTCTATCATATGGCAGTTATTTATCACCAGTCTAACCCGTTATCATTTTTCCAGTATATCTTTCCTAGATCGCTAAAGAGTTTTGGATCAGCATTGAGTTCTTGCAGTGGTGTACTCATTCATGTTTGAGCCATGGTTATATTGTCATTTTAGTCTAATGTAAGCCTGTACTGCCTCTTAACCAACTGGTTCCCACTTTCTCTCAATGGCCCAGTCCCACCTGCTCACGTGTGTCATACCAATGCTTGTATAGTTGTCTAATGAGCCAAATCAAGGAAGCTGAAGACAAAACAAGATGAAAACTAACCATCAGTTTGCAGCCAGATGATTTCCATGAACTGGATCACTGCACAGGAACATGAAGAAGATTTTGGAAGAAAAAGTGGGACCCCTTCGTGTCATATTAAAGCAATGACAGTTTAGTTCCATCAACCTGAATAGAGGCTGTCTTGGTAATAAATGTTAATGCCGAGGATGTAAACAATGAAGATAACATACATTAGTAATGCCAGAACGTAGCATGATGGCTAGTCAGGAGAAAACTCTATTATTGCTGTAATTGTATTTCTTGCTTCAGACAGAAGAATAGCTGGAGTTATAATAGCCCTTCAGGAACATGGTGGAGGCATTAACTTCTGATAAAGAATCTGACTTTTGTACATTGCTCGCTTCCTCCTTTCCTCCTTTTTTTCTGATGTTTGAAACTTCTCCATGTATTAAGCTTGATTGTACAATCAGCATTCTAACAAATCCCGGTTTCTCTCTCCATTCCCTTTCGTCTTATTACTGTCCATAAATAGAGACAAGCCAGGAAGGGGAGATAAGTATATATCTATAATTGTAACAGTATAAAAACAACTCCTGAAACATATTAATCACTGACTAATCTTCCATACTAATTTATCCCACTTGTCTAACAGCAGCTCTTCCCTTCTCTGATCTTTCCTATTCTGAGACCAAGACTTCATGATCATATTCCTGACTAGCTGATGCAGCAAATTGGTATTATCATTTAGACTACAGCTTCCTGTTTCCCATTATATGACAACTGACAACTTTCTGCATAATCAGGAAAATATACGTCCTCATTTGGGAAGGGGAAAGAGAAGAAGAGAGAGTATTTTTCCTAAATGTGATAACAATGTTAAAATGAAACTGTTTGCACTGTTATATTCTGCGAAGCGTGAGAGAGAGAGAGGAGAGATAAGTGAGGTAGGAGAGGAAAAGAGCAACAGTCTTGAACATGAATATTCTCACCTTCAACACAGCTAAGAACACACAAGACTGAATCCCAGGACCCCTATACCCAGTCTTATTTGTGGCAGCGGGTCTCTAGGTTAAATAAAATTTGGTGAGTTTCCTCCTCAACTAAGGAAATCAGAACTTGATTGTAAATGAAGAAAGTATTTGACACCAAAAACTAAGAAGTACTGACTATCTGCCACTCTTCCTGAACCTATGAGATTAAGCAAATGAATCAAGCTTGTTAGGTAACTAACAAGTGCCAGTAATAGATGCAAGTCCCTGGCACAGCCAACTCTTAGTTTCTACATTATCTTCCTCTTTCTTTATTTTGAAATCAGGGAAACATTTATCCTATATAGTTTCCACTTGGTAGCTTCAGAAACAAAAGAAAAGATTGTGTGACCCACTGTTCTCTACAATGGCCCATAAGTCAAATGGATTTGACCCTTCTCCACTGCTTTTTGGTTTGTTGTTCATTTATCTTGGTTGTCAGGGCTCTGTATTTCTTGGTGATGATGTGAAAAGTGAAAATGCATCTTCTGCTGTGGCTGCTTTTATTTTTTAAAGGATAAAAATAGATTGAATCTCCAGACTCTTCCAGGAGAAAAAAAGGGAAAGGAACAAAATGATTTGCTAAGCTTTATCAACAAGATGTGTTTTTTTCCATTCCCACCCTCCAAAAAACGCTAGAAAAATTAGTGAAACAATAGTTTAAGCCACCAAAAAGGTAATGTGTTCAATCTGCTAGTATTGTGCACTCATTCAATGTATGTACACTCAGCTATTAAAACACTAAAGGAAAATATATACTGTACCATATGTATTTCAAAGTAAAATCTTGCCTTTGGTCAATTTGTGTACTGCCTTTATGTATTGATTTTTTTTTACAATAAATTTGTTCCACCATGTGTTTTCCCTCTTACAAGTAGTTCATTGAACAATTTCATCTCCACACCAGTAACTCAGAATGTTGTGTTGGTTTGTATCTTTTTCTGATGAGGAGAAACATGAAAGATTAGACATAATCATTTCTCAGTACTTCCTTTCTGGAGGCACAAGTCTGACTTCTTACTTCTGAAAAAGAACAAACAGTTTATCAAAATATTCACTAGCGTGCGATGTGTTAAATATATTTCAGTATGTATTTTAAAAAAGGTTGGCAGATGCTGAAATTTCATTCAGAATAGTAGCATGAATTTTTGACTCAGAAAAGAAAAATATCTTGGTAGTCAGCTGTACAAAGTTAATAGACCAGATTATAGCCTCATTTAAGCTATTATAAATCCATAGCCACTGCTAGTGAATTTGAATTTAGACTAAGCTTAATGACAGGAAAATTTGGGTAACACAGCAAGGGGAGATGCAGTTCACATGCTGATCAACAGAGCAGGGAGATTTTGATGACTGCTGGTTACATGAAGATGATATCTATAAAAGGCTGGAGCTGTGGCAGGACAGGCTATCCACACAAGATCCAAAGTATGTGCACACCTCCAGCTATTGAAACTTCACCCCAGATTTATGAAGTGGGAAGGAACGCTGTTCATCTGCTCTGGATGTGAATTGTGAAAGTCCCCTCTCACTCCCTTCTTCCCCAATTCCTATATTGCAATACCTATGTTGGCATTGCCCATTAGTCAGAATTCAGAAAGTTGAGTGTCACCTTGCCAGAATATAACATGTTTTAAATTCAGATCTCCACTTTTTTTTCCACCAACTTTATTTATATACCTTCCGTCATTTTAATGACGGAGAACGAACTGCTAACGAGTGCTTTGAGGGAGTTTAGGGTAGAGCCAAAAGAGGTGGATACTGTCACTGTGAACTAATGAGGTCAGCAGCCACAGCTCTGGAGATCAGTCCAGTTTTAGAGCATTTACCTTATCCTGAAATTTGGATTGCCCTGCCAGATATTCAGTGTATAGATTTATATAGAGCTATATAGCTATTAGCTAGGAATATCTACTGTACATCTAAATCAAGAAGGAAATTTACCAAAGATGCAACATCTCATCCTAAAAGATGATCTTGTCAGTAATTTTTTGACAAACATTTTTTTATATTTTGATATATTCTTTTAAACCAAAACTAATCGGGGAAATGACTGTTTTTTCAAATTTGTCTGCTCAGTTTTCAGTATTTATACGTTTGCAAAATTTCTTTTAACAGTTTTTTAAAACTTCATTTTTCCTTTCAAAACAGCTTCTTGTTTAAAAATGTAAACTTGCTAAGAAAAGGAAGGGGTCAATATTAGCGATCAGAGAGAGAGATCTTTATGGTCACATTTCTGGGCAGGTACAATTTTTGAACCATCCAAATCGTCTTGAAATAAAGAAAACATCTCTCACTCAGTTACCCTACAGCCAAAGTGTTGACTAGCTTTCCACCTAGTCTTTACTATAACTTCTCTGCCTTTAGCAGCTGATGTTAATTAGATGCTTAAGTAGTTGTCTGGACAAATCTCTCTGTAGCATAAATGGGTTTCTGTACTTCATGTCTCATGACACGAAATACATCAAATGTATGTTTCTTAGTTTTGTCATTGCTGATATTAACACCTTCTTCACACAAAAGGGAAAGCATGAAAATAAAGGCAATCTCTATAATAGGTGTATCAGATAATGTATATTCACATCCACATCCAAACTAAGGAATGCAAGAGACATAGCTAGCAAATCAAAAATTTCATTTAAACTGTAAGGACATTGATATTCCCTCATGTGGATTTTATTAATTTTCTATAATGCTTTTTGTCAGTTCAACAGACACAATACAAAAACACATCAATCTTTTTTCTGTTCTTTTCAGTCAGATGAGTTCACAAGCTCATTTTCAGATGGAGCAGGTGGGTGTACATACACTGTGTAAACAACACATTCTTGGCAAGGCTGTGAATTGACATTATCTCTTCTAGACACCAGACAGAGAGGAAAACCAAATCCTGCTTCTCTTAGTGCCAGACACCTGTTTATTTTTCTTCCATTGCATCTGCTTCGCCTTCTGCTGCTCTATCAATTGCTCTTGCGCTGTGGCATAATTCTCTTCAGCAGGAACCATTCCAAGGAGTCAGGAATTTCCCTGGGTTTCTGATCAAATGTATCTGTGTCATAAGAATGATCTTCAACTAAGGTGTCATCATAAGAAGATGCCCAGGGAGAAAAACCTTGCTGACTTTCTAGAAGCAACACTGTTCATCATATAGTAAGAAATCAGAACCCTAAGCCACACAGAGGACTGAGAGTACATTCCACTAATAGCTAAAGCTAAAAAATTGTGAAAAAAGTAACAGCTTTCATGGAATATTTAGAACTCCATGTAGAGAAAAGCTTCTAACTGGACAGGAAGAAAAAGACCCATAGGACAGCCGCAGTAAAGTAATCGATCTGTCTTGTCACTTGGTTGTTGTTGCAGGCAGCACATACACTTTATGATGGCAGCAAGTTCTGTGGTTTTGAATTGCTATATATTCCCCTTAATAAAACAGTTCTAATTCTAATTTATCAATCTGGTGGCAGAATCCTGAATCTTATCTTAGATAAGACAATTCCAAAAATCTCAAATTTTGAGCAGATGGTGACAAGTTGTTGAGGCTATGGTGGTGTTGGGGAAAAGGAAGTTTTGTTCTTTACAAACATATAACATAACATCGTTATGCAGTCACTTGACTTATTAAGGAAAGCATCCTGTCAAGTTGGCATTTATGTATGCTTTCAAAGTGGTTGCTTAAATTATTTCAATGAAATTGACTCAAACATGAGATCAAGAGCTCTACCTCAGGTTTACTAATATTTCTTAGTATTTCCCAAGCTACACAACACAGGCATAGAGATTATTTTGTTAATCAATGGTAGAATAAGTTATACAATTTCTTCTTATATCTGAGGGACAATTACTTCTTGATTTAAGTAAAAAGAACAAATAACTCCTTCATATAAACCAACAACTAACCGTGTAATTTCTGAGATAGCTACTATTCATGAGATTTAAAAATGTCTGATAGGTCATTAAGATACATAAAAAAAGAGTAGAAAGCTAGGGATAAATTTGTCTGTTCTCACTCAAACTACGCTTTATGTTAGCCTTGTCAGCAATCTAGCAAGTTCAGTAAAATGGCTTGTCAAAAATGGTTGTACCTGTTTAATAAGGATATAAAATTTAAGTTTGTCTGCTTGTTCCATTTTGCAACAGCACTTGGTTTTGTTTCCATGAAAGCTTTCATATTTTGATTTGCTTTAAACTGTTTTAAAACAGTTGCTAACAAATGATTGCATCAGCTCTCTAAAGGAAAGAACTTTCATGCAATTTGTACTTGATAAAATGGAAATTTTATCATGTTTGTGTTTCTGCAATGCAACGAAATACTCTTTAAAAACTAGCTATTTTTAATTCTCCTTTCTCATGTGTTCTTGTGGCTGTACAGCTGTTAGACTGATAACTTCTTTTTTTAAACTGCATGTTGTTTGATGTTTTGCTTTTTAGGAAAAAAAAATCTTCCAGCTTATTTTTTCTCCTTTAAATTTGCCTAAGTATATTCAAGCCCTCTATAGAAAAAAAAAAAGAAAACCCCCATCAAAACCCAAAAACAGTATCGGTAAAAAAGCAACGAACCCATACAGAGTAACCAGACTCACTCTATCTTGTGGCTCGAGAGCCCCAGATGCTACTGCATCTGTAAGTGTTCACTCTAGCTAGGAGGAACCACTGCAGTGCCAAGTAAAGACACTGGGCACCATATCCAAAGACACAAGATTCAGTGTTTTGTTTCCCTCCATCCCTTTGCTTTTCTCCTGTCTTCCCAAAGCACCTTTACTCTACAGCCTAGGCAGACAGGAGGAGGGGGAAGCTTACTGCTAGCTTTGAGGTACCAAGTACATGGCCCAGGGTAGGCAGGCATAGGAGGTCAGGGGGTGGATTCAGTGAATGAACAGAAAATGAGGATTGCAGTAATAGAGCAAAGGAAAACAAAACAAAACAAAACAATAGCCCAAATCCTTCTGTGCCTTATTTTTATCATTTGTGAAACAGTCTTCTTTCCCTTCTTATATGCATATCCAATGAGAAAAAAAGATTTCTGAAGGTAAAAATCTATACTGCTTGTGAAGCATTAGCTGAATTATGAATTATGAATATAATAACAATAATTAAGCTCATAAAGGTCCAGTGCTGGGCTGGTACAATGTTTGTGAAGTAAACAAGACTTACAGGATGGCTATTAGTGATGCATGAGGTTTTAAGTAAATATTTAAAGATAAAGAGTCTGAATTAACGTTGTAGAGCAGCCTTAATTTTGGCATTTTTGGAGTTTAGGATTTTTGTATTTTCAAACTTCATAATGTTATTTTAGCAAAATTTGTGGTTTTCTATACAATACTTAGCAGCTCTAGAATATCTGGAAATTATTTCATTAACATTGCATTATCTTTTCAAACTTCATAATGTTATTTTAGCAAAATTTGTGGTTTTCTATACAATACTTAGCAGCTCTAGAATATCTGGAAATTATTTCATTAACATTGCATTATCTTAGTGTTAGAACCGCAAGACAATAAAAAGAAATAAATCTTGGCCTTCATTACAGCAATCTTTAGTTTCAGAGGAAGTTTAAAATTTGTAATAAAATTAGAAAAAAACCTGATATTACCCATAAAAATTAAAAATATAATTGAAGCAGAGCTTTCAGAGAGAGCTCCAATCTCAATTATATTCAAAACTTGACTGACCAAGGCTGAGCAACCTATTCCATGTTAGTTCTGCTTTAAGCCAGAGAGTGAACCAGATGAACTCTATTATTCTTTGTATGATCTATAAGATCTATAAAATCTATAAGATTTTTCCCTAGCAAGCAACTTGTATCCAGTTGCTATTTCTAAATATACCTAAGTAGTGAAGACCTACCTTTAAACATCTTTATTGTGTGTCCTTTTCATGGATGCTTTCATAGGTCTTGAAGATAAAGACATATTTCAACACTTTCTACTTCATAATTAGTTCATAATGAAGATTATCATTACTAGAGCTGGTTGACATCATACAACAGTGACATAATTTTGTTCTCTGGTTTGACCAAATAGAGCTGAGAAGGTAAATACTGTGTCACTGGAAGTAGCTTTCAGTGTCTGTTCTGCTGGGATACAAAGCCATCTCACTCAGTGACCCAAATGGTTGGGGACAATCTGAGAAAGAATAGAGAGAGCAGAAAACCAACAAAGAAACAGGAGAAACTGAACATCAAATTACATATAAAGTTTTCTTCCTCTGGCCAAACCCACTCTGGTGGGCTACTTTAAATATATTCTGCTTTGCATCATTAGCTTATATTTCTCCATTATAATATAATGATGTTTTACATTAATTTTCTCCCCTTTCCATGGACCACAACAGACTAAGTATACCTGACTGTGAGGACTGAGCCACTCGGCCTGTGTCTCCATTAACAAATAGAGGCTGAACATAAGCAGACTTGCAGAGCAAAACACTTGGTGCTGAGGACTCAGTGTCCATGCTATACACATTTTAGGGGATTCTACTTCAGACTACCTCTAGTCTGACCCTGTAAACTGAATATTCATTAGCTGTTGTTCTGCTTTCAGTGCACTCTGAGATCAGACCTTCCCATTTCATTTCATCCAAAAAGAAACCCAGTTCACGTGCTTAGAGACTGCTTGCTCATGGATGTGATACAAAGAACAATGAGCAGAGATGATCAGGACATTCATTTCAGAAGTACATTCATACTCTGAACTAAACACTAACACAGATGTAACCAGAAGCTATGCAAGCATCGTTAGTATTGAACTAAGCCCAAGTAACAGCCTCTACAATCAGGAAGCTTTATTAGTGCAGGTTCTGGCTCAACACTATGCTAATCACATCCACCTGGCTTCTGGCCAGCACAAAGTGCAGGCAGAGGTCACTTGCCTCTGCCTACAAAGTACCATATACACATTACCTAAATATGCATTTGTCCTTCATATGGTACAATTATGTTTATTTCATTACTGAATGAAAATTTTGCTAGAGTTTAATGTTGCCTGGAGGATGACGATTCAATTTTACAGCAACTGTAGAAGGTTTAAATGTATTTGTTGTTCTGCATTAAAATTGAATTTGTTTAAACATCTGTTTTCAGTTTGAGAAGAGGAGGTGAAAGACCTGAATGATATAGATTATTTGAGTTAGTTAAATCAGGAATGTGGATGTCAAAAGTCCCTGTTCTTCTCTACATAGAGAGCTACGTTGCTGATTAGGCAAAGACATTTCTTGAACTAGACCCTTCTACGCTTCAACCCCATATGCTAAACAGACAGCAGTTTGTGGGATTTGTCATTTCCCTCTACACCCCAAAATTTTATTAAGAAGTTCTTGAAATGTTAAATAGCAGTGAAAATCATAGCTGATTTAATGAAATTAATTTGCTTGCAACTGTCCCAATCAGTTTTAAAAGAAGCCACCATTAATAGGCAACCTACTGTTTTAATGCACTGCCCAAAACTATCTCCAAAGAGCTGAGTACAGTACTGCTCTGTCTTCATTAACAGAGAACATATGTTGGCAGCCAATTTTTTGTAGCTCCCTTGAGTGGTTCTGTAAGTCAGATTTCACTGATAATTGCTTTAATAAAATCTATTTTAACTTAAAGGGCTTGATTTCAGAGGTGGCCTACATTTTTCTGTGTTCTGCCTTATGCAGGCAAATAACTGTACAAGCACTCTCTACACTAATGGGACTGCCCTCCTGGTTAAACAGATGCTTAAGTGCTTCATTGGGTCAAGGTCTAAAGTCTAGGTATACAGGTAAAAGACTTCAAACATGTTTAAATTCGGTATGTGAGTGAAAGAAGGAATGATTACCTGAATTTTCAGAAAATGACCACGGTCATGCCCATCAATGTACATGGATTAAACATGTACCTATAGATAGAGTCTACACTTCAACCCTGACATAACTTGTCTCTCCTGTATATTCACCATCTGTTTATATAGCAATCCTGTAGCTAGAAAAAAATCAAATGAACTCTGACTGAGCTTCTGATTGCTAGTAATACAAGAATTAACTGTCCCCACAAACACTGTTCACCCTGTGGCATGCTGAGCTTTTGCTGGAAACAATGTGAGAAGACAAATAAAGGATTTTAAGTGTCTGTGACTGTTGAGCCTGATAAATAAATAAACTTTTAATCTTTCTGTCTGTTAATATCTGAAAAAAATAGAAGCTGTAAACACAAACATAAAAGAGCAGTTATTAAATTTAATATCCAAACGTGAATATAATTTTTGTTTAGGAGCCAAGAGGGAGTCTTAACAGGAAGATGAAATCTCTCTGTCAGCTGACACTTTTTCTGGTGGAATGACCAAAGCTTTCTTTTGCCCTTACTTCTCCCCATCATGACCTGTGAAAGAGAAGACAGCCTTCCCATCATAGCCTGCAGTCAATAGGTGGAGGAAAATAATTTCAGTCCTCTGTCTCTAAACCTTTGGCATCAGAGGATGCAACAGAGAAACTACATGAAACCAAATGTTCCTAAGACAGTGCACAGAAGAAAAAGGAGAGATCTCACAAGACCCTTACTGGGGTTGGACAGGATAGGCCCTAATGACTGTTCTTGTAGAGAGCCTAAGAAGTGATCATGTGTCTTGGTTTAACCCCAGTTGGCAACTAAGTACCACACAGCTGATCGCTTATCCTCCCCCCCCGCCCACGTGGTGGGATGGGAGAGAGAATTGGGAAAAAAAAATAAAACCCGTGGGTTGAGATAAAGACAGTTTAATAGGACAGAAAAGGAAGAGAAAATAATAATAATGATGATAAAAGAATATACAAACCAAGCGATATACAATGCAATTGCTCACCACCTGCTGACCAATGCCCAGCCAGTTCCCAAGCAGTGGTCGCCACCCCCTGGCCCACTCCCCCCAGTTTCTATACTGAGCATGACGTCACATGGTATGGAATATCCCTTTGGCCAGTTTGGGTCAGCTGTCCTGGCTGTGCCCCCTCCCAGCTTCTTGTGTGCCTAAATCCAAAACACAGCACTGTACCAGCTACTAGGAAGAAAATTATCTCTATCCCAACCAAAACCAGGACATCATGGGTGGATGAATCTTGCTAGGAAGGAGGCATTAAGGTTGCTGCTAAGATGTTGGAACATGTATTCTTTCTTGTGATTCAACATATTGCGGAAGCTTTATTGCCTTTTGGTGAGGCAATCATAAAGAAACACACAATGCATCCTCTCTAATCTCCTGTCAATTGCCTGGGGGAGGAACACACCATGATTTACAATCCAGAAACCACATGGACAGTGGTTTAAGGAAGTGATCGTGCCCCTGTACTCGGCACTGGTGAGGCCACACCTCGAATCCTGTGTTCAGGTTTGGGCCCCTCGCCACAAGAAAGACATTGAGGTGCTGAAGCGCATCCAAAGAAGGGCAACGAGGCTGGTGAGGGGTCTGGAGAACAAGTCTGATGAGGAGCGGCTGAGGGAACTGGGGTTGTTTAGCCTGGAGAAAAGGAGGCTGAGGGGAGACCTCATCGCTCTCTACAACTCCCTGAAAGGAGGTTGTAGCGAGGTGGGTGTTGGTCTCTTCTCCCAAGTAACAAGCGATAGGACGAGAGGAAATGGCCTCAAGTTGCGCCAGGGGAGGTTTAGATTGGACGTGAGGAAAAATGTCTTTACTGAAAGAGTGGTAAAAAAAAGGTGTTGGGTTGACGGTTGGACTCGATGATCTTAGAGGTCTTTTCCAACCTTAATGATTCTATGATTCTATGATTCTATGATTCTATGACAGAACGAAGACTTGACAGAAGGGAATCTTCCTTCCTGATACAAATGAAATATTTTACAAGTCTCTTTCCTCCAAAAGTGTTTTAAAGCCACACAGACTTAACATAAACAGGTTTGTTCCAGAAGCAAGCCTTCTTTTAGTTGCTAAGGCTTTATTTTCATAGTTAAAAAGTGTAAATAGCTCATTTATGTTATTGCTTACTCTTTCCCCCCCTGTTGTTCACACCTCACTGCCTTTTCCCTCTTCCTCCTCTCCTCTCCTCTCCTCTCCTCTTCCCCCCCTGCACACCTCACTGCCTTTTCCCTCTTCCTCCTCTCCTCTCCTCTCCTCTCCTCTCCTCTCCTCTCCTCTCGCTATGTACTCTCTCCCAGCCAAATAGGGCTAAATAACCTGTTCCACGCCAAGCAATCCCTTTGGTGAGCATATTGTTGGCCTGTAATTTGTTTTAAAGTGGTGGATTGCTGAGGCCCTTTCAAGCAAGCTGCATGAAAATCTTCACAAATGAGCCTATGCCATTAGTAACAAGAGCCCTAAGGGAGCCATTGTAGTGACTGAACGTATATTATGGATCACTCTCTGTAATTTAATTCTGGAACTGGGAATCTTAGGTAGCATATGAAGAGCTGAAGAACTGCCCCACCACCCCCGCCTCTCTTGCTCACACACACACAGAAGGAAATCAATGGGAGAAATGTCCTTGCAGTACTGAATACAAATGCACATTGTCATTTATGAAAACTTGTGCTCCCTGTGGGGATGAAGAACATGGCTTAGAGGAAATTAGAACAGCCTGACACTGGTGCAGTCTCCCACCCTGCAATACAGGTCATGATTGACAGGGCTCTTGTAAATAGAGAATTCAAGAAGGAGGAGGCTTTTAAAATTACATATAAGATGATTGAAATGACATTTAAAATGCCAATTTAAACAAGAATGCATTTTCTGAATTATTCACTTCATAATGTGCCTTTGCATCTCTGCTGCATTTCCAGGACATTCATTATAAGCCTCATCCAGTGGCTCATTTAAGGAAATCTGTGAACATGGAGTATTTAATATATATAATGGATTTGCATACATCAGAACAGTCTCTCTACAAAGTACTGAATTGCACAACAAATTTACATTAATATTGGATTAAATCTTTGCAGAATGCTTTTGTATGTAAATATAGCTGCCATATAAAGCCAAGTGCACAACTACAAGACAAAAGAGAAAATGTTGTTCCATATACCTATAAAACTAATCTGCAGAACTTCTCAATGTTGAAAATGCAGGCTTCCTAAACTATGATATAATAGCAGAAGCAAATAAAAACTATAAAAACAAATGAGATTAATTCCAGCAAAGATGTCAGATATTCTGTGTGAGAAAGTTAATCTCTCCTGGACTGACGACATTTTTTGTTTGTGGTAATTACAGTCGGAGCTAATAAAAAAAAATTCAATTTGTGGTAGAGATCAGTTACCACATTCATAAGAACAAAAATAATCCTGCATCTACATTTGCATAGAACACAATGAATCAATATTAAATTTGCAGGGCATATGTTACAGCTTTCATAGTAGTTATGCTTCAAAAGGTGATTTTTCAACCCGGTGTACAGGGATTTACAATTCTAACGTATCTGTCTCAGAGTATAGGTTTCTCTTCACTTGTCCCACTGGACAAGCACTTGCTTAGGGGATGCAGTTCAGAACTATAGCAATATGGAAGCTAACCATTCTGCTTGGAATAACTTACATATTAGTAGGATTTATTTTTTTTAAAGAATTTTGTTGACCATAGTACGCCTTGATACAGTAACTGTTGGAAGGATTTTTTTCAAACTAGAACTCTGTTTCATGCTGGAAGCATGCAGCAGAGGAAGCTATAGTCTTCAACACAGTGAGACTAAGAGGAGCCCAAATAAAGCTCATGCCTTTCCCCCTGCAAAATTCATGTAGTCTTTAGTTTTGTGTGTCATGGATGACATGAGACCGTTCAGATTTAGGTATTTTTTGGTAATAACGTTATTTGAAGGGAAGAAAACATGTAAGCACTGGCTGCAAAATTTGAATGTAGCCCAAAAGAACGTTCTCAGAGCCCCCATGTAGCTGGCTGGGCTTCACAACATTTGGTCTGGTCCCTCAGTCCCTGTGATGTAATCTGGACTGTAAGATCCTCCAGAGTTTCTTTCCTGACCTTCTGTCTCTTATTCTTGATGTAGCTGGCATATTCTGCTGCACAGCTGCCTCTGCTCTGATTCCCCATAGCAAGCTGACACTTGCACAGTGTATAGAAAACAGAGGAAAAGCACTGAAATGCGATCGGCCTGACAGCTTCAGAAGGAACAACCAAAGAGCATGATTGGAGAGGTTCTTGCCATCTACATCAGGCAAGCATTTTGGAAGCAAAAGCAAGGGGCAGACAGAAGCTGTCAGCTTATACACACAGATATTTGAGATTAGTAACTCATTTGCTTGCTGTTTTCAGTTTAAAAGCTCTTCATGTCAAGTTTTGACAGTCCTTTTGAAAGTACTTTACAAACCACTACTGTATTTCAGCCTTTGTATCCTCCTCACTAAAGTGAATGGAAATATCTGATCCTTACAAAATAAACAAAGACACGGAGTAAAGCGATCCACTTAAATTATGCAAAGAGTGACTTCCCACTAAGACAAGGTTAGCAAAACTCTCTCATGGTTGGTTAGAAGGACTTTTCACTTTAGCATGTGTCTTTTGACCAGGATCAAGGCTGCTGTCTAATCACTGACAACAGCTATAACATCAACCAGATATGTTATCTCTAGTATCTGGAAAAAACTCATTTTTTACTTGTTAATATTCCAAGATTCATGAATTCAATCCTATTTCATTATAAACATATCTAATTAATGTTTTAATTAAAGCACAACTACCTTATTGCAACATTTATAATAATAATAATAACTAGAAAATTGTTATAATTATTGATTTTACTGTTATTCTTTCTTTGGCCATACTGTACACATTCTTCCTAGGGATTTTTACAGGCTCCTTTATTGATTAGTATTTTAATATTAACTTTGTGACCAGAGGCCCAGATTAAGATCAGAGCTTTCTCATGATACATACACAATGAACATGTGAAAATGCAATTCTCTTCTCAAAGGGAATGGTGTATAGACATAGGTAAGTAAGGGAGAAAAGACTAATAATCAATTACACAGACAATTACACACATTGCTAGCCCTTGTTCTCGTGGGGGACTTCAACTTCCCGGACATCTGCTGGAAATACAACACGGCAGAGAGGAAGCAGTCTAGGAGGTTCCTGGAGTGTGTGGAAGACAACTTCCTGACACAGCTGGTAAGTGAGCCTACCAGGGGAGGTGCCTCGCTCGACCTGCTGTTTACAAACAGAGAAGGACTGGTGGGAGATGTGGTGGTCGGAGGCCGTCTTGGGCTTAGCGACCATGAAATGATAGAATTCTCGCTTCTTGGTGAAGTAAGGAGGGGGGCAAGCAAAACCGCAACCATGGACTTCCAGAGGGCGGACTTTGGCCTGTTCAGGACACTGGTTGAGAGAGTCCCTTGGAAGACAGTCCTGAAGGGCAAAGGGGTCCAGGAAGGCTGGACGATCTTCAAGAAGGAAGTCTTAAAGGCGCAGGAGCAGGCTGTCCCTGTACACTGTAAGAAGAAC
>NW_008796063.1:3182407-3185822 GCF_000699145.1 Aptenodytes forsteri
GGGCATGGTGGTGTTGGGTTGACGGTTGGACTCGATGATCTTAGAGGTCTTTTCCAACCTTAATGCTGCTATGATTCTATGACATTATGTGGTTTTTTTTCAGAAAATTGTTTTTCAGATCATAAAGTAAATATCAAGTCTTTGCTCTTGTAGACAATATTTATCAGCTGATTTTTTTTTATGGGTGGATCATCACCTTTCGCTATGATTCTATGACATTATGTGGTTTTTTTTCAGAAAATTGTTTTTCAGATCATAAAGTAAATATCAAGTCTTTGCTCTTGTAGACAATATTTATCAGCTGATTTTTTTTTATGGGTGGATCATCACCTTTCAGAGTTACAGCAGAGCTTTTGCTTTATATCTCACGGCATTTATCCAGTTACAACTTCCTAAGTTAAATTCAGTTCTGAGAAAAATAACATTTGATGCATTGAGTCGGTCCTACAAACACTAGACTGGGAAGTGTAGAGACATATTGTAAACCAAGAATTTACACCTTTTTTTTCCAATAGTTTGGGAGCAAGAGTCTGAATTTACATTTTGTTGCAAAGAAATGAGGGAAGTGTTAGAAAGGTTAGATCATGCACTTTCTGCTAACATTTATCCATGGAAAGAAAATTTTGGACAGGAAAATGTGTTAACCAGCCCAGAATTGCTCTGAGGAGGGAAAGGACCAGTAAGGGGTGCTAAAAAGAGGAAAAAGATCTGGAAGTAGTAGTCCTGAAAAATTGCACTGCAGCTGAAATTCTATGTATAACAAGACAGCTGATACAATAGGACAGCACTAGAAAAAAGCAGCACATGGCAAAAGTTTGGGCAGACGTGAAATCAGGGAGTAGAATGAAATTCCATAGAAACTGATTCAACAAAAGCAATCTCTGGGTGTTAAATTGATGGAGTTGTGCAACTCTGTATACATAGCAAAACATCAAGAAACAAGAAGAACGAAATCTAAAAGATAAGGATGATGGCAGAAGAGTATTGACAGTGTCACCCTAGATCTGACAGAAAGCGAGCATTTGGGCCAAGTGTTAAGTGAAAAGGGATTTGGAACTATGAGAAGGAAACTGCTCCCTGTATAAACCTAATCTAGTCTGGACTTAGAAAGATCTTTATAAATAAACAAGAGTAGTTTACTTGAAGATCTTGTTTAACCGTCCCCGAAATGGCTCACATGTTAACTTCCTATATCAAGAAGACATAAAAGGGCATGAACGTAGCATAAAGTTACTTTTGTACTCAGTCATGCTTTTTGGGTATTTCCCACTACAGTACAGTAGTGGGAATTACAGTACAAATTGTCATCATTAGGTGCTAAAACACTTCAAGTTACAGCATATCATCACATTACTTTGCTTGTGTTCTTCTCAAGAAAGGATTATCTGTACTCATTCTTCACCACACTAAGAAATAAGATAACCTAAAAAGTCCTAAACTGTGTTCCTTTTAGATCATTAAACAAATGCATCAGCTATTGGATAAATACTATAACTTAATTTGCATTTGAAGTGTTTGGGCAAAATCTGTGAAACCTCTATCTATTCCATCTCATTACCAGTTAAGAGTCATTGTATGATATTTGACCAAGCCCCACAGATTTGCTTGGTATGCCTTTTAGTCACATTTTAGTAACTGACTGTTCCATTGATTTTCTTACTTTCTGCTTTCCTCTTAGGTGGCTTGTTTCTGAAATTTGTTGGACAGTCTGCTGAATTCCTTTTCCTGCATTCTTTCCCTTATGCACCAGCTGGTGTATCTTTTCTGGATTTAGCTCTTCCTTTTTCGCAGTAGAAGAGAGAAATGCTCCATTTCCTGTCTGTTGTCTGAAACGTTTTCCCTTTTTTTTTAATTCTTTTGTAGAAAAACATATTTTCATAAGAACATAGAAATAACCATATTGACTCAGACCAAAGGCTAACCTACTATCCTATACCTGACAGTGGCCAAAGGCAAAGAAGGACCATGAGAACAAAGTGAACAAATAGGGCGCACAGTTTATCTCCTCAGCTTCCAGAAATCAGTGTTTCAGGGAATTTCTGAGGAGAGATCGTATCTGTATTATAGCCCATGATAGGTATTTTTTGTCTACTAATTTGTGTAACCATTCTTTTAATCCATCCGGATTTTATCAATGAGTTCCCTAGTTTAACTACCTAATTTGGTTTACTTTAAACCTACTAAGGAGTCCATCTGATGCCCTTTATTTCTTGAATTGTTCCACTTCTTAAACTTCTCCATGCTCCTCTCTATATTACAACCTGTTTCATATTCCCCTCAGCTGTCTGTTGTTCAAACTGAAGATGATAGGTCAGTTAACTGCCCCTCTGATGGAGAGAGATTAAATCAATCCCATCACTTGTTTACCTTTGTTGTCTTTCCTTTCACCTTTTGCAATCCTACTCCTTTTTTGAATTGGGGGAACCGTATTTCCACTGTATTGAGGACGTTTTAATTCTTATGTTAACAGTTATGTTTTCAATTTTGTTCTCTGATCTTTCCCTATTAACCCATAATGTATTCTACTTTTTTTTTAAACAACTGATGAGCACTGAGAGGAATACAAGGCTTTTTTTTTGTTGTGTAAATCAGTAATTGGGAACAGAGCACTGCGTAGACAGAAATGAATTTTTTTCCATGCGCACTCTTTTGCACAAATTTACATTGTTTTTAAGTGCAATTTTATTGCCTGATATGCTTCACAGTAGAAGTTGTAGGAAGTTAAACCTTCTATTAATGTTTCAACTGATTCAAAAGCCAGTTGGAAGGAAAGGAGGGACAGAATCTACATTACCTGTGCAGGATTCTTGAATCAAGATCTAAAGTAGCAGTCATTAAATATATCTAGACTGACACAAAATATGAATTGAAAGATCCCTTTAGATCTACACTAGCTCTTCAATACATTCATCTGAATATCTCAAGTAAAGTCCATACTCAGACTTAGTCAACACAGGATCAAACTTTTTGTCCTTACACCATGAAATTAGTAGTCACACCACCAATATCTCCTGCCACTTTTGTGATTTTTATCTAAGTTCTAGTCATATATATCCAGTCTATAATGACAGCAGCAGATACTCAACATCCTTGAAAACCCAAGCCAAAATGTACCTAATACACATCTCTTTTCTAAGAGCTGTGAACATTACCATTAATGACTTTTTCCCCACACTTTTTTCTTGAGATTTTTTTGTGCCTTTTAGACATAGACCTAAACAGCTTAAGTTCGGCATTCATTTGCCAGGCTTCATGGGAAGTTGTTCCCGTTTTGTGCTATGTCTGGCTGAGAAATGTAGCTGAGGTACTGAAATAAAACGCAGAAGTTACTATATCTCTATTTGGCCCAATCTCAAACTATAGAATAGAATCATAGAATCATAGAATCATTGAGGTTGGAAAAGACCTCTAAGAT
>NW_008796063.1:3186219-3192378 GCF_000699145.1 Aptenodytes forsteri
AATAAATAAATAGAAGTAGTATAAATATTAAAAAAAAAGAGAGACTACTCTTCCAAAAGATACCATATAACTTTGCATTTTCAAAGACCATATAAAATCTGGATAAGCCTTTTGAATAAATATTACAATTTTTGATACTGAAAAATATAAATGGATTATTAATAATGCGTTTGGAAATCAAAACAAACAACAAAATAACCTTCTTAAACGATATGAACACTTTCAAAAGACTAAGCTATTGTTTAAGCCGCAGATTAGTAAATGGGATGATATGGAGCCAGAAGATCACGAAAAGAGATTCTACCTTCATAGTTTTGTGCATACAGAAATGTAGTAACGTTGAACATGGTGTCCTCCAGAGATGTAAGAAGATGAACTCCAATGGTTCCAGGGGATCCATCTAATTTTAGACCCCTCCAGGCCCCACTTCCAAATAGCCTCTTTGGTTCATACTATTTTGTGCTGTTTGTCTTTGTTTTAAAGGCCATCTGTGAAACATATTAGAACCCATATAAAAGCTACTGAAATCACTAGAACTGTAAATGACTTGGAATCAGACCCTTATTTTCTAATACAAAAATCAGATATTCTATCATGACCACACTACGTGAAGCTGAGGCTGACTCAACTCAGCCTGCAGTACTCCAGGTCTGCAAGTCAGATTCAACTTGCCAATAGGATTGTCATATTGAATACAAAAAGTGATTACAAAAAATTGCAGTATTGGCAAAGTTAAGATGACTCGACAGTATATTTTTATATACATAAGGAGTAGCTACTGAACTACTGCCAGAAATGGCTGCAACCCAACAATATTGAAATAGTTACTGTATTAAGGAACATATGATTGGCACTCATTTTTTAAAGTTAAATTCTGATTGGTGCCTTTGTGCTAGCTTCACTGCCACCGATTGATTTCAAACAAAGCAACAACCTAAAAATACCATTCTTTCATTTTCTTTCCAAGCAATTTGTTCCTTGCTGCTCAAACTTCTACACTGCAGCTCCGCCAGATCTTTCCATAGGTTTCTGAATCTCAGAAGAGTTTCTGAATTCTCAGCTAATCTTGCCTACATGTCTCCCAGGTGTTGTAGCCTCATTTATCTTCCTTTCCACTGAAGCAGTGCAACCAGGAACTGTCATGCCCGCCAATAAATCAATAAATCTTAATTATGTTAAAAAAACTGGAACATAATTTCTTGCCTAGGAAGATTCTTGGTCTTTTTCTTTTAGTTTTTTCTTCACCCCCTCCTTTTTCTGCTAACGTCTCTCCCTTTGGAAAAATTACTGACAAGAATCTCCAGAAAACATTATGAAGATGAGCAACATGTCATTTCTCCCTCAAAACCCACAGATCTCTCAAAAGGTTTGCAATGAAGTTTAAACCTACTTATGCCTGTGATTAGAAATTAGAGATTAATAAGGATTGACATGAACATTTCACAAAGAATCTGTAATTATAGCTGCACAAATGAACAGAGGAAAAATACAAAGGAACTATGATGCCACTCAGACCTCTCCTTTTTTATAAAATTAATGAAATGTTTCCAACTTCATTTTCTGGGGCTAATCAGAAAAGTATTCTGCTGGAAAGAAACCAAATAATGGCAAATATGCAGAATTTCTAATACAATATTTGCATTTTGACAGTCACACATTCTCCATTCTGATTGTGTGTATTTTTTTTCTTTTTATATAGTTTAGGTCAAAAGGAGAAGTTATTAAACATGAAAAGGCCAAAATGTATGAATAATAGCTACTTAATCAATGCAATTCATTAAGTGAACAGAGGCAGAAGCAACCTTGATAAGTCTGTGATATAGATACAGAGGACAACACTATATGTATCTATAAGACATAAATAATTTTTTATTTCTGGATGTATCTTCATAGTCGTTGTCCTCCACAAGACTTCCATGAGACTTTGATTCAGCTATAGCTGTTTGACCTCACACATTTACCACACAGTATCCAGGCAGTAAACTTCAATGTGAATATAAATGATCCTTTACATCCCTAACCCCCATCTGTCCATTGACTGCAAGGATAAGATGCCAATGAGAATTAGCAATAATAAATAGCATTTTTCCTTTACACCCACTGATTTCAAAGTGAATTACAAAAGAACAAGGAAGGAGAAACTAGGCAAAACTACTGACATTATTTGCTCTAAGCCTTACTGTGTCTAAGTGGGTAAATATGGTTACAGCCTGAGAACTGATCTCATGATCAGGCTCAAGTTCTCAAACTGAGTATCTCCAGCTGACTGCATCCATGCTATCCGTTGGAGTAGAAATCAGTGTGAACCACTGAGTTCTGTGCCTGGGTTTCCTGACCTGGAGAGACAGATGGCTTGCATCAGTTTATGATATGCTAATGTGTAGATGATGTGAAAACCTGGGTATCAGTTTAGACCCAATATGATAGCTAATGTGTAGATGATGTGAAAACCTGGGTATTTGCCTGAAAGAATGATCTCAGTACAGTCAATTGAAGACTGCCAATATAGTCTTCAATTGCTGAACTTTGTTTAGAAGAACATTTTGCAAAAAGTAAAAATACCCATCCTGATTCATGTTAAAAGCCCATCTAAGCCTGTTTCAGACCAAAAACAACCCCAAAAGCCCACCCCAAAAAAACCCTAAAACCTAATAATCCTGGGAATAATTGCTTTTGGATGTTGGAAGCTTTCACATTTATATGATTTTTTTAAATCAAAAACCAGGGGATACTCTGGTACTCCAAATATACTGTTATAGAAAAAATACAGGGACCTCATCTGAAAAACAGAGGGATTCAAGCAAAATTCACTAAATGGCTCAAGATTATTTATGGTTTTGTATATCTGGCAACAACTGCTATAGAAAATGTAAACAGAAATTATATGATCTTTAATGAAGGCTCTCTTATCCTTTAGAAAACTATTGTGTAGACAGGTACAGATACACTTGATCAGTCTTTGAGAGCATGTCTGCCTGATGTTCTATATTACAGCAAATGACAATTTTATCACTGATGGCAGCAGGCATTTAAATAGGTTCACACAGGAGACAGAGAGAGCATTACATGCACTTTAGGAAGCCTCAGCATTACATCTATAGTAGTTTATATATTATCTTTATTTTTACTGTTTAAATGAAAATAACTATCATTTACAATAAACTGATATTCATACATTCTATTTTGCATGCACTACATAACTACCTTTAAAAATTACTACGATCTTCTTTAACACCTATACAAGAGTTCTATTTTCAGATTTTGTTTTGTTTTGTTAGCTCATTTTTATGTACACCTATAAAAAGAATTGTGGCTGGAAAATACAACTTGAAATCACTGGAATATTTGAGTAGTGATAAAAATTTACTGCGGGGTACCCAACCATCTATACTGTTTACTGCAGGCCACTGAAATTAATAATGTAATGGCTTATGGTTAATAAAGTATTGGTACTGTTAAGAGGCAAATTACTACCAAAAGAAAAGTGATTTGTCTTCCAAACATAGCTCATGTAATAGTTTACATCTTAGGTAGGGCAAAAACCTATTCAGTGCCAAAAGGCTTCCACCTTAATATAATTTCTCCCTCAGGAGAATTGTGAATGTTTTTTCATCCATTCCTACATGTCTTTTTCAAAATAACAACACCACTTTTATTATTTTTATAGTGCCAGAGGGAATTACTTCTTATTTTGATTTTTTGTATTTATTAAACCAGCTTTTTTTTATGGTTATGAGAATTATCTTCTTGATAGCATAGCACGATCTTTAACCAAAGTTACATGGGCAGCCTCCTTGGCTGTGTTACATCTTTCCTCCCTTCCTTTTAAGGTTTTTCTTCTTCTTTGTTTCCTTCACATTTCTTCAGCTCTACTGATACAGTCCCCAAGTATGTCTTCTGTGGCACAAGTTTATGTCGTCTAACCAGTCCAGACATACTGACTCCAATATATATATATATATATAATAATTCTTCCTTCTTCCATTTGTCTTTTGCACTTTGAGGATGTCAGCCTCTCTGTAGTTCTGACATCTCCTCACAGACTCATCATTGGTTTTTTTTCATTATTTCCTGGTACATAATATCAAGATACATTCCATTACTCGGCTTTTCAGTTGAGAGCAAGAGTTCTTATTTGGAGAGTGGCAGGATGAGAGAAGCACCTTTCTCTTTCTGGGCACATAAGCACACAATCTGTTCCATATGTACCCTTTAGAGTGGACAGAAACTGTTTCAGACTATTCACATTTTGCTGGTCTTTTCATTAAAATGGGAACTAACTGGATAAACTCTGTTCTGTCGATGTAACTGCCAGGGCCCTGAGGGCACTGCCAGGCCTGACTGTCCCTGCCCAGCCTCTCCCAAGGCCTCCTCCAACCTCCGCCCATGGCCCAGGACGCCATGTCAGCCCCCCGGGGCTGTCTGTCCATGCCCCAGCAACTCTCAGCAGGGCCGGTCTCCAGCTCTCCACAGCCCTGCCCAGCCTTAGGCCCTGCCAAGCCAGGCCCACCTTTGGGCCCATGTCCCAGCCTGGACTAGTCCCGTCCCATCCCCAGGGACATGCCTGATGCCCAGGGTTTTGGCTGCCCCCAGTGCCCCCCTGACTCCTGCTCCCTGGCTGGGGCGGTGGCATGGGCCAGGCTGCCAGGCTCTGCTCTAGTACCCCTGGGGGGACCCCCACATTCCCCGCTCCTGGCCCCCAGAGAGCAGCCAGTTCCCACTGAGCCCAACCAGTAAATAGGGACTAGAAATCTTTTGTAACGACGGCTTCACCTGCACTCCTTTACCACAAACTCCAACATGTCATGGTGGGGTAGTCACACTCAGGGGTTCCTGTACCAGAGACAAGGTCTCTGTCCACATCGAAAAGGTGCCTGGAAGCCTTGGAGCTGACCCACTGGTGATGCGTGCCAATCACATATATGTATATGCACATGTACATGCACATATATCACACATATACGTACATATGTAGACACACACACTGCTTATATAATAGCTAAATATAGATAGATATCTATAAAAACTATATTAATTATATCATGTTATTTAATTTTAATCTAATTTTAATCTGATTTATATTGATGCCATATGGATGCACACATGCTAAATAAAAAATAAAAAATAAGAAGAGACAGTAAAATGACAGAAAATCAGGCAAAACAAACACGGAGTATGATATTTGATCCATAAAAAGGAGAATCTGCCAAAGCTTGTCAATATTCAGTTAAGAAATCCTGTAGCATGACATGTCAGAAACTCACTGAAATGAACAAGTCTCTGTGTAGGCTTAGCAGTCCATCCATGCACTCTACACTGCACAATCGATAGGTAATGAATGCTTACAAAGTGATGCTATCAGCAAGGGAAATATTCATACATATGAAGAAAAGGGGACTTAGGGAAGGAAATACTCATAGTGTTACTGTGTATTAGCTTAAAATTCTTAGAGGAACTGAGTCATGGCGTGGACTGTTGCCGTGTGGGGAGTATTAGACATAAGAGACCAAGAACAAGTTAGTAAGTGCTAAAGGAGAAACTTAACTGCATATGCATTCTGGAGTTCATTCCTGTGCTATCATCTCATTAAGAGACACTTTTACTATTAACAGCTTTTCTTCTTTTTTGAAATAGCACCTTTTTTTAGCACTATCTTGGACTCTATTCTGGCTTAAGGACTGATTAGGCTTGAGACTATACACACATACAATAAAAAGGACAGTCTCTGTACAGAAAATATAAATTCTCCAGTTACAATGACCTTAACAAACTGAACCCAATAAAAAGCGCATCAACAATCAGCATGGGTTTATGAAAGGCAGGTCCTGCTTGACTAATCTGATCTCCTTCTATGACAAGGTGACCCGCCTAGTGGATGAGGGAAAGGCTGTGGATGTGGTCTACCTGGACTTTAGTAAAACCTTTGACACCCTTTCCCACAGCATTCTCCTGGAGAAACTGGCTACTTACTTGGATGGGTGTACTCTTCACTGGGTAAAAAACTGACCAGATGGCCAGGCCCAAAGAGTTGTGGTGATCGGTGATCCAGATGGCAGTCAGTCACAAGTGGTGTTCCCCAGGGCTCAGTACTGGGGCCGGTCTTGTTTAATATCTTTATCGATGATCTGGATGAGGGGATTGAGTGCACCCTCAGTAAGT
>NW_008796063.1:3192717-3266013 GCF_000699145.1 Aptenodytes forsteri
AATACTGTGTTCAGTTTTGGGCCCCTCACTACAAGAAGGACATTGAGGTGCTGGAGCGTGTCCAGAGAAGAGCAACAAAGCTGGTGAAGGGTCCAGAGCACAAGTCTTATGAGGAGCGGCTGAGGGAACTGGGGTTGTTTAGCCTGGAGAAAAGGAGGCTGAGGGGAGACCTCATCGCTCTCTACAACTACCTGAAAGGAGATTGTAGTGAGGTGGGTGTTGGTCTCTTCTCCCAAGTAACAAGCGATAGGACAAGAGGAAATGGCATCAAGTTGCACCAGGGGAGGTTTAGATTGAATATTAAGGAAAAATTCTTCACCAAAAGGGTGGTCAAGCCTTGGACCAGGCTGCCCAGGGACGTGGTTGAGTTACCATCCTGGAGGTATTTAAAAGACGTGTAGATGTGGTGCTTAGGGACATGGTTTAGTGGTGGACTTAGCAGTGCTAGGTTAATGGTTGGACATGGTGATCTGAAGGGTCTTTTCCAACCTAAACGACTCTATTATTCTATAATTCTGTGACTGTTACCTAGAAAGTAATATAACCTATTTTACCAATTTGTAGTTGTTATACATTTACTCTATCAAAGCAAATCGTCAAAGCTCCTTTACTGTAAAACGGTGGTGAATAGCAGCATTACAGAGCTGAGCAGCTGTTCTGTGGTGAGGTTGCTGAGGAAAGTATGTGTCTCCACTCTTATCCTATAATGCTTATGAAAAAAGCAAATGACAATCCTTGAGCCGAGGCCCTGTAGGATTAACAAATACACCTACTGGTTTGAATGGACATCTGGGCTTGAGGCTCACTCCCAGGTTTGGGGTTGTACTTTATTCCTCAGCTCATCTGCATTTCTTTTCCGTGGAACCTGACTGATGGATTTCTACCTTTCTGTCCTGCTGCTTTAAGGCTGCATCCCAGTACCTCAACATCCACATAAAAAGGTTTCATGCTCGTAGATTGGAGATGACTTTCATCTAGAGTAAACTAATCCATAGAAAACATTATGGAGGATTGACCAGAACCATTCAGTGACTTTTTCAGGCAGAAATGGCATATATTTGTACTGATTTATTTTAATTCAGTCATGGATATTTACCTTCATTAGCAGAATCTCAGTTGTTTGTTTGCTTGCTTGTTTTTGTTGTTGCTGTTGTTTTTTCTTGAAATTAACAGGTGATGATGTCAGGTCAAAACGCTAGTATTATATAAGTGATTTTCAAGGTGAACACCAAACTTAATAGAGTTCCTGGAAGTTAAGTTTATGCAGCTTTTATACTCAATACATTCCTGTTCAAGGCTTACTATTTTGCACCCACTAAGAAAATGACCTTGGTTAACAATCTCTGCAATTTTCTTATCTTGGTCATTTGACATTTGCTTTTTGTGTGTGGTTAAAACCATGAACTCAGAGAAGAATTGACATCAGTTCCAAAACCCTATTTTTCTCCACAGGAAATCTTGTACAAGATTTTCATGTTCAAACTAGGTAAAAGCACTGTCATTTAAGTAATGGGCAGTACATTTCTTTTAGTAGAAAATACTTTGGGTGCCTATTGCCTTGGGAAAGAAGCAGAGAAGCCACAACTGAGAATATTGACTTGGAAAGAAAAAAAAAAGCCACAACTGAGAATCAGACAATACTGCTGTGAAAAAGAAGATGTTTTGTGCTTCCCTTTTTTCTTTCTCAAGGCTACTAGAGAGATGAAGTTTTTGGCAAATAATGGACGTCAGTCTTAGCAAGGGTTGTAAGATTTTATTGCAAGCCTCTTGTTACATCAGTAAAGATGTGAAGTACAACAGTTAACAATCAAGTTCTCCATTAGTCCCTCAAAACAATGCTAGAAATATAAGCAGACTTAAAAAAAAAGAAAAAAATCCTTAGAAAGGCCTTCTAAAAGATAGGTGCTAGAAAATATAACGGATAAGTTCATTAAAAAGGGAACTGATTAGCAAATATTAGTGCTTTCTTTTTGTATTTTCTAAGGTGCAGAACCTGCAGTTGACCACTCACTGGTTACTTTATGGACTTTGCAGAAACAAGAGGATCTGAAATCAGAGGATCTCTGAAACTGCTGTATGAACCACATCTGTAAAACCATATTAAGGAACATTAAAGGTAAAAACTTTACATGCTCTATATTCTCAGCGAGAAGATAACTTCTTATGTCAACACAATTTAATGTTTATAGTTACCCAAGTTAAAGAATGCAAGATAGATTTATAGAAGTTGCTTCTGATTTTATCTTTTATGATATCAGGGAAAGAATATGTATTTTTGCTTAATCTAGCCAAAGAGGAAAACTGGCTAGTAAGGAGTGCCTCTGCTTTGTCTACACTGAACTTTGCACTATAACAGTGAGTTACTCAAGCTACCTGGGTTATATATGCCTCAGTTAAACTCTTGCCTTTGTAAAATAGTCGATAAAGAGCTTTACGCTACTTAGTTTACTGCATTTCACCACATCATTGTATATCTTGAGTCAAGCAACAGAGATAGTAGACAAAGTTTTATGACTGATTTTCTGTGTAGTATTCAGCAAGTTTTTTGTAGTTTGTAGGGCAAAAAACCCACCTCTCGCTCTGAGTGACATAAAAAAATTAATTACGATCTTAACTGGTAGATATTGCTTTAACAGTTTAACAATAATAATTAGTTGTAGTGGTATATTTATTTATCTATACAAACTTGCAATGCACTCTTCAAATATGAATGGTGCGGCTCATTAGTTTGCCTTCTTTTCGCTCTTTCTGACAACTGCAGATGTTTTGTTATTTTCTACTTGTGACTGTATAAATTTGCAAACATAAAACCTGCTCAGTTTTTGACAAGTGTTTATTTGTAAGTTAGTAAATGTACAGATTTCTAGCTTTGCAGTTCAGTTTGTAACAGCTTAAATAATTCTGCCCCATTTGCTTTTGTGAGTTCTACCCTAAGTGAAACCTGTGTTAAACCAGCAGCTTCCACACAAAATTACCTGGGAGGGTAGGAATTGGGGGTTGTGCTTGTAGATAAGGTTGTGAAAATACTCCTGTTGCTTTGATGTGCCCTGATGAGCCTCATTTAAGACACAACAAAAATCTATGGTTTTCAGAGTGGCTGCTGTAGTCCTGGAGAAAACGTGGCATCTCTTCTCTTCTATAACACTCTTTTGGGCATACTTAAACCTCGTATGTATCTGTCAGTCACAGTAGTATGTTTTGCTACGTTGATATACTCCCACTGGGACATAATTTGTATTACCAGCTAACCTTAACCTCACGGAAAACAGTGATGAGCAGAAATTCATTACCCATCCATTCATTGCTCATCTCTGTCTTGTTAGTGACAGTGGCCTGGAGTTAAAAGCCTTTTTATCTTCATTTCTTTATGTCAGATGTAACACATTTTAATACACTGCAAGAAGAAGTTAATTATCTTTATTTTTATTATTTCTGGAGATATTGCTTGATATTATTAGGAGGCTATTTTACAGTATGATCATGTGCTCTTTTAATTCAACTAAGGATTGATTTTTAAAAGTAGGCCTTACTCCTCAACCTGTTGCCTCACCTGTTTATGTTGTTGGATCATCCTTAGCTGCTGTATATCAAAGTTTTGACACCAAATATGGACTAGGTAGCTAACAAATTAAGGGAAAAAAAAAACCCCACAACAATCCCAAAATAAAATTCTTTCTTTAGTTAAGCTGTGACCTTTGCAGACTTAAAAAAGGAAGATATTTGAGCTTGATCTGACCTGGGCCTTGGTTAGCATTCAGATGTGACTCTATAACACCAATTTGAAAAAGCCATTTGCAGTCAAATTCATGACTATGTACTCCAGAAATGTTTTTTCCTGAAAGATATGCAGGCCTCACTCACAAAGAGGCCACACACAAAAGAGCAGTGATTAAAAACATTAAAGATGTGGAAGTTTCTTATGAGAGAATTGAATATTTCACATAAAGAAAGCCAGAGCTTGATGAAATACTCAGTTCTTTTGTATCTTTACTCATTCATGTGGCATAAAATTAAGAACAAAAGGGACTTCTTGATTAATGACCTCTGCTAATCATTCCAGTAGAATACACAGAGACATTTCTTATTTGATTCCACTACCAAATTAAGTTTGCGTTAATCATAAATGTCACTTGCACACAAATCACACATAAATATTCAGAGTGATCTATATTTTATCAGTTATAACAGAATGCTTGGCAGCCAGAGTGGGTTTAGAAAAGCAATTAGTGAATAAGTTATTAAACATTTTAAACAAATGTGATGCATGAAACCCAAATTAGAGGAGTTCAAAGAAATTTAACAGTGTCTTGATTACACAGGTGCCTGAGCTAGAGGCAGATTTGCCATGTAGGAGAAAAAAAAGAATATGCATTAGAGCCTAACACACAACAGAATTTTCTTTCCTTACTTTTCTTTTAATCTCTTTAATAAAGACTTTTGAAAATTTCCCTTGGCAAATCCCACAAAAGCAATTTGTGAGGGTCTTTTCCTTAAATTTGAATTTGTATTGGCTTTCCTCATGCCTCCTCTTTTTTGTATTGCTCTAAATTACCAGCTTCACATTCCTGTTTATGACCATACAAGTCCATAGAAAATTGGTCTTAAACTGTCCAGAAAAAATCTTTTAATGGGGTCAATATATATATATTTAATTGCACTTTTCAGTATTCACACAGAAACTGCTTTCATGTTAATTTATCAAGGCACAATGTAAACAATGGAGGGAGTGGGTTTTCATATTCTGACTTCCATGGGGTAATGCTTTCTTCTTTCAGTAATGTTATTGTATGTAGATTCCCAGTGAGGCTTCCTGGAATTCTGTTGCTGCCTAGTGTGAATAGGGGCTACAAAGGTCAATGGTCTCTCAGTTACCTGAACAAACTCCAAAAAAATGGCCATGCACAAATTGATAGAAATTGACTCTGCAAGTGTAAAATGAAAACAAGAGGTTACCATGTAGGACCTCAACCCTGAGCCCTTAGCGGCTGAGATCAATGCAATAGTGTACACCAGGAACATGTCTTCAACTGTGTATGGAATGAATGATCACGTACTTAATCTGAAGATGAAATACTATTTTCTTTTTAAACCTGAGAGGTTTTGGGTGCTGAGGGAGGTACTATATATCACTTCTGTGTATATGTATATAAAGCATGTATATGTAAGAAGTTATAGTGGATGCTGGATATCAGGGTCTTATTGACTGAAAGAAGGATATTGGGGCTTACAAAAAGTGTGGATGGAAGAACTGCAATTGCTTCTATTAAGGTATAACATCACGTATGGTTAAGACTTTTCTTCAATTCTCAGTTAATTTCTTTAAAATTGGTATTAACCTCAGCCTAGGGCATTTCCTGGGGATTAATCATTGGCTGGGGTTTATAGCCCAAAGCACAGCTTTGAGCTATCAGCTCCTCCCAGGCATTCATTAATCTCCTGTCAGTGCCTCAATGTGTGTTGCTTAATTAACATTAGAATAAATATGAGAGTTCAGAGCTATTTCAGTATCAGAATTGTGTAAAGCTTCCTCCTTTCACCTTCTGACTTCTGGTACATTTACGGTTTTGTAAAAATAAAAGTCTACAAGCTGCAATGTAGTCTGGATCTCATGGACCGAGAAGCATTTGCTTCATATTTGTATTGCATCAACAAATTTCCTCTGCTAGGCCAAAGGCTGGAGTGAGGCAATTAGGTTCTAAAAGCATATTAAGTTCCTCAGACCTCTGGCTAACCAGAAATAGGATTCTGGGACTCAACATCACTGCTCTCATGCTCATCCCTTTAGTACATGGTAAAGACAGTCTTTATATTTCTTATCAATTAAGGAAAATAAAATAATATTCTCACAGCTGACATTATTCCATGCTTAAAATTAAGATGTAATCAGCAGTGCAAATGACCATGTGAGATGCTAGTTGGTTTTCAGCTCTGAAACTGAATGAATTTGACTTCTACAGTCCAATTCCTTGGTCAAATCTGATTGGTTAAATTTCTCGGTAAACCTCTTCTCCAACATTTAATTTTAAATCTCCTATTTTTGAAAAATATGTTTACTCATAAACTAAATGAAAACTTTACTGCTTCCTTCCATGGCTATTAAAATTATTTACAGAAAGTGAATCTGTGAATAAACTTCCATTTGGGGCTAATTGAACCTACAGCTCAGCCAAGAGGATGTGACAGCATTGAAGAATACCGACGGGGGAAGAACACTAGGAAAGAATTGTGATTTACAAACCTGGTCTAGACAGATTTTTATCAGTTTAACTCTTTCTGGATCATACTTAGCTTAGCACTATTATCTGATAGCTTTAACATGTATTCATTCTTCTTCGTTATTGTGGTTACTATTGCACAGTATCTCAGAGCTCAGTTTATGGATTGAGAGCAGTAGCATGCCAGATACTCACCAGTACAGAAAAAAAGACTCTTCCTGTTTTCTAAAACATCCTATGAGATGAGGTAAGACACAAATGTCAATACAGGGGAATACTGAAGAGGTAGTGGCCCATAAAATACTTGATGGTTTAACTATTATCAATGTTTTGTAGGCAGCATTATGAAATCAATTATTAAAGTAGAGATTGGAGAAAAGATCATGAATTATCCTTTTGAATACAGAGGGAGGGACAGCATGAAAGAAATAAGATTTTTGATAAATTCATAGAAAAAATATAATCATTGCTTGAACTTTTATTTATTTATTGTAGTGTTTGTTCATTTCTAATGTTAATATAAATTCAGAGTGTCCATGAAGGAAATCTTGAGCATAACTGGGAGCCAACAGAAAGGTTCATTAGTCTCTTCTTACACGTTACTATTGTACATGGTTCATGGTTTGTTATGTACATTGGAAGAACATAACTGATGTTGCTCCTGTCAACAGACCTTGAAAAGTGTCTCGATAAGGATATGGATAATAAAAAGTAATAATAGCAGAGGCATCATTAAAATAATAATTCATTCAAATTTCCCTTCATTTATCAGATTAACATAATGAAATTAAATTCCAAGTAATTGTCTCCCACAATTACTTAGCTTGAAGACTTGAAAATGGCTTGTTTGCTTGTTATTTAGCCTATAAAATTTTACCTTTCCCACAAATCCTTCTTCATTCAAAAAAGGAAATTTTAGTGATCATTAAGCTAAAAGTTATCTCAAAGAATATTACCTGCTAGTTCAGGCCAAAATTATTATTAAGCACCTATGAATAGTAGAAGAAATGCAAACTTTTACATGGACAATTCAGGAATCTCTTCTCACATTCGTTATTTCACTGTAAATAATTCCTCAAAGACTTAACTATTAAAAGGCACAACCCACAGAAGACATTGCATATGTTTCTACAGGGACCATATGCATTCTGCAGAATGTTGTGTTTAGTTGCAAATGTTTCTCCTGCATTTGCAGACCAAGCATATCAATAAATAGTCATTCTGAGCTACATGCCAAACTCTGAAAATTTTTGCATGCAAAAACCATACTTGTTAGAAGAATGCACGAGTAGTTTGTAAAATCATCTGTACAGACATTTTTACCAAAATTATTAATGTGAACTAGAAAAATAGGAATACAAATACTTGGGGATAGTCTCAATAATTATGAATACCTAAGGGTCCTATTCTTTTCTCATGGAAGCTTTATATTTTACTAGAACTGTACCTGACTGACATAGCTGTGAAAAAAATTCAAACCAATAGCTTAACCAATAGACTGCATTAAGAATATTGTATTGCAGTACTTCAGTGAACAAGTAGATGCATTTGTGCTGTCTGATACATCTAAATTATTTGTCTGAAACAATTAAAATATTTTTTTTCTACTGAAGCAATATTTAGTTAAAGTTCTGACGTGTGTTGGAAGTTATATTGGGACCCAACAGAGAAATACTGAAAAACATGCCTTGGCTTAGCTGAATACTATGAAGTGCTATTATATGTGAATTCTGAGAAACATTTACCTTGGGTTTCGATAGAATGATTATATTCAAAGTTGAAGACTAAGAAGGCGGCATTTTGGAGGAATAAACAACTCTGTAACTTGTAAAACATTTCCATATGTACCTTTATCTCAGAATTTTTAGAGCCAAATAATGTACATTACCAGACTGCAGCTGAAAGCAAGATCCCTACCGTTCCCAGTCAAGGTAGATTTGGTTCCAGTGTAGTCTCCAGGCAGCACAAACCCTCCTGTAGATGTATGTACATATATTTTAACAGAATAAAGAGCAAAACAAAAGCAAGCAAGACAGTAGATACATAATCCTGAAATAAATAAATATGACACAGAGGAAACAATGTGCAGCTTTTCCTTACTTCTTAAACTGATGATTTTCATTGTTTTCCAACAGTTTTTGCAATACATTTTATGCATGTCACTTACACAAATCTTGTGGAGCTAATGTGGATAGAGTTATAACCAAGCTTTTCTGGCCCTCAGGCACCCTAGTCTTGGCAGTCTCCTGCTGTTTGCTATCAATGTTCAACCTGCATTATTTGTGTAGCCCATGAGAAGAACTTTTTAGTATGCAATATTGTGCCTTTTTATTCCATCTTCAAAGATTTTTCATTTTATTTTATGCAGTTAGGCTGTACCGTAAGTGGTTGATACCACAACTTTCCTTGTCCCAGATGTTTTTTTTTCATGTATAATAATAGAGCATCACCCACCAGCAACACTGTAGTTAATATCCGTTAATATTTCCGTATTAAACTCCTATACTCAGGATTTAATAACACAGCTGCAAAAATCTCAGGGTTGAAAGCTGGCATTGAAGATGAGTCAATAGGGAAGAAAACGCTGATGGTTTCTCTGAAAATACATTATATCCAGTGCCACTCTACAGGTTGATATATATTAGTTTTCTGAATGCCCTTTTTGCTTAAGTGCATCTGGGAAAGTTTACATCCAAATTGTCCCTTGAGCTTTATGAGTACTGCAGACCCTTTTTTTTCATTGCACAGAACTTCTAAATTGTATTTAATGTTGCTAGAAGACATTATGCATATATTTTGTTTCCTAAGTAGAATGAAAAATGATCAGTCATGCTAATGATAAATACATCATTTAGAATATTAGCCTTGACAGCTTTATGTATCAATTAAATATTAGAATTAGTGTTCTGCTTGTATATAGCACACATATGCATGCAAAGATGGCGGTCTCCATTAAAAAGTTAGCATTTATCAAAGGTAGCTGAGTCACAGTAGCTTAGTAACATACATGAACTTTTTTAAATAGAGGAAAATACTGTGGCATCTCAGAATTCATGGGGATAACACTGTCTTTTCGCTGGTGAACTCTTGTGATATTGCAAACAACCTGGTGAGGAGAAACAAAAATAACCAAGATGGAAATAAAAGGAGATCTGAGCTTTTTTCTAGTTTATCCAGCCTGAATTACGAGTTGAGGAATGGGAGTTTCAGGGAGGCACTGAGAAATACATTCCACCTGTTTCTTATCTCTGATTATGCATTTAGGTTTACATCGGCTGTTACAATTTGTGAGAATAAATAATGCTTTATAATTTAATGCTTTAATTAAAATAGGCATGCAAACACTAATCAAACTCCAGATTGATAGGTAATAGGCTTTGAACTAAATATAAAGATAGATAAATAAATGATGTTATTTTATATTAATCTTGAAAACTAGAAGACACTGAGATAGCTTCTTTCCATCTACGCCTTCCCTTCTTTCTCCGTAAGGTGTTTTGAGGTTAGACGTTTTGCAGGTCATCCAAGAAATTAAGTTGCCAGGCTCACTTTAAGACATGAATGAAAATGAGTGCTCCAAGAGACTTCATTTTAGTGCTCAATAATTTCACTTTCATTTTAAATTGTTAAGTGAAGACCTGACACTAAGTAGACAAGTGAAACAACCATTGAATTACACTGTTTTCAGCCCCAAGAGAACTTACTAATGAATTTGGTGGCTGTTTGGTGTTTATTTTTAAGGACCTTATTAAAAAGAATTAAAAAGGCTAGTGTCCCTTCCAAATGAAAACTAAAGGTAGACTTCAAACTTCAATTCTTGCCAGCTTCACCTCATGTTTTTCATATACTTTATTCTCAAGGGTCAAACAGTGAATGTTTGACTGGACTCCGGTAAAGTTATCTTTGATAAAAATTGGCTAATGACCTCATCAACACATTCTCTCCAGGGGTATATTTGTTTCATGGTGATTACTTCAGTAATTACTCAAAGTAATCTCAGCAACTTTAACCAGCAGATGATTAGGAAGTTTATATGAATAAATACTTGGTTTTAATGTTGGGGTTTTTTAGAATATCACAAAATATTTTACCTAAGTCAGTCCAATTCATAGAAGGCAGTTACACTGAAAACCAACTCAAATCTTGGCAGAACTTCTTTCAGAAAACAAGTCAGTTCCAAAATGCTTTGTAGTAAAAGCCTAGGTGTTCCAGAGCCTCAGGTCCAGCTTGCATGAAGGAGTAGCTTTTGTGTCTTTTTCACTCGAGAGCAAAATTTTTGACATGTGAAGTGTGGAGCTGTATTTTACCAATTATAGCTATAAGACAATTTCTAGAGGTGCAGCCTGCTGGATTATGTCAATTTTAGTTTCACTTCACATTTGTTAAATATTAGGCCATAAAACAAAGCAAAGTTTAGTAAGGTAAATTACTGACAGGTTTCCAAAGAGCTACAGAAAAAAATATTATTAAAAGACCATAATCATTATTCTGGGATATAAATGAAGTATTGCCTGATCTTACCGGAGCACAAAATCAGTGAAAACCCAAATGCAGCAAGTGACTTTTCAAATTTACAAGGTATCAAGCAATCACTTTAAAATAAACAGATTGGGATAGAGAATTATTAAGAACAAAATTTCCAATTTAGTTTTTGATAACCCCAAATGTTTTTATATAGGGCCGGTAGACTGCTGCAGAGTTAGAGGAGAAGAAATCGTTTCCTTCTATTGAATGAATTCTCCGAACACTAAGGCGGAATTGTAGACCAGGTGCTGAAATGAGAACCGAGACCATTACACAGTTGCTTGTGTTTCTTAAGCATTTTTTAAAAAGATGGTTAAGAATGAAAGAAAGAAAATTAAGCAGTGCCAAGGCTTCAGTCATATTTGTGCAAAACAGTGGAACTGAGCTGCCAGTTAACAATAATGTGTCCTGTTCTTAAAAACATAACATTTTGGAAGCCTTTTCCATTTTGAAGACTACCTAGTAGCAACTCCACCTCACTGAAACAAACTACTTTTGATTAGAACTGTGAATACATTGGAAATTCTAACTAATGTTTTATTTATTTTTCAAGATCTTTTCAGTTTAAGGTTTTGCAGTTTTAATTATTTAATTGTACTTCATAAAAGGAAAAATTGTTATCTAATTTCAAAACTGTAAAAGGGAAAACAGGAAACATTTTATTCAAATATATTGACATGAAACATTTTTAGATTTATTTATTTTGTGTTAATTTGGTGGAACCTGGGGAATTCACTGCAATTATTTGATTCCATTAGTTTCCTCCAACCCATTTTTGGTAAAGAAACTATTCCTCCAAGAATGTTCACATATATATACTATAAAACAAAAAATGGAATGACCAACCATTAAAAAGAGAATTAGTTTATTCTGAAAATGTCAGAGCAGTAAACTTTGACATCAGTGAATTAATATTTCCACCCATATGTTTCTTTCCAACAACATTCTCTTACGCTGGCATTCACAGACTATTTTGTTTATGATGTGATCACAGACTTTCAGCTAATACCCTTCCATCAAAGTGGCACTGCCTGGATTCATTCCAGACTCAGTGGTTTCAGCAGAGAAGCAGGCCCTACAGGGGCCCTGAGTAGGGCTGCAGCTAAGTGCCAAGCCTTTGCCCAAAGGATAATAAAGTGTGATTTTGATCCAGCTTCTGCATGAACTTGGAAGAAATTGGACACGTGATTGACTTAGTAGGTTTCCTGTGATCCACCATGGGATTCTTCTTCATGTAATTTCCCAAATCTTTTATGTAAATAACATAGGGCCAGCTTCAATTTGTGATTTTTCACGTATATTTTGAAACTTGATTTCTAATGTCAAAATGAAGCCGCATAGCTTGAAAAGATGAGTTCATTTCACGTTCACATTTTTATTTTAAGAAACTGAAATGTATTATTTGTACAAATAGCAACTTGGACTGCTCCTTCATGTGCTTTTGAATGCATTTTTGTTGAAATTTTTTTAAGCTACTGATAGAATGTGTTTGAAACAAGGGTGAGTCAAAGGAACACATCTAAAAGGGCATAGTAAAGCTAGCAGCCTATCAGGAACTTAACTCTATGACAGCTCTGAAAGCAAATGTAAAGCTGCCAATATTATCTGGGGAGTCAGCCAAGAAGCCAGATGCTACCAAAAATAATATCCTCTGCTTTTTGGCTTTTTGGGGTCTCATGGGTGCCACTGAAAGACAAAAAGAGCCAGTGTACTTTATAGAACAATATGCTAGGCCTCAAACGCCTCTACTGTTGTTGAGAACAATTTCATGTTGAGAAGTGGGGGTGTCAAAAAAACCAAAAGAATCATATCCGGTAGTATATGAAAAAGATGTGAAAAGTAAAAGCAGTTTTCCAATTCATCTTCCTTGTTATATTAAATTTGGGAATCAGAGAAATTCAGGTGTAGCTCAGGGGTGGGGAATAAGCTAAGCTAAAAGCAGAATTTGATCAAATCTGGAAATTCAGATGTAGCTCAGGGGTGGGGGAATGAGCTAAGCTAAAACCAGAATTTGATCAAATCTGGCCTCCAATATTAATTTTTTAATCAGCTTGCTGCCTTGTGAATCAGATAAATTTAAAAGGCAGAGAATCACTTAGCAAAGCATCCTGCAAAGTAAAACAAACCTAATCGATTTTATTTACCTTTTATTTAGCACTGAGAGATAAGAGAAGGAATAGATATTCTTTTAATTAAAGATTCATAAGATTGATCTTGATTTGTGTTATTTATCTGTTTCTTCAAATTTTCTTCTCGCTTTATTTTAAGGATTGATTGGAGTAATACATGTGTCCTGCTTAATTTTCCTTTGCATTAATAACTGTAGTAGATAAATTTCCTGTGCTTTTTCTCTAGATACTTATTTTCTTAAAATTAATATCAATGTACTCTTAAAGAGCTGATGCATTGTATTTTAGAGGTGAATTTTGTTCAGAAATATTAGCAGAAATTACCACAGACTTGTTTTTAAAAGTCCTTTAAATTTATTGTACTTTCCTGGGCAAAGAGTGAAACTGAAGAATATAAACATATCGGCAATTATCATAAATGTCTGAGATTATTGACAATATGTTGAAAGAACACTTGGGAGGTATGAACCAGTTCAGACAAAACAAGTGAGGTTCTGAGTCTGCAAGGCTCACTATCCCAGTTTATTTTAAAATATCGTACAACACTATGCCTCCTAGTGTCATCTTTTCTCTTGAGGGGGTTAATGGAATTTTTCCATTGGTTTTGTGTGAAGATTATTATTATGATAGCTCAGTTTCATTTGACTACATTATTTCAGAAGTGCAAAGATAGTTTTAATAAGCTTTTAATAATTTCTGTGTAATATTCATTCTTTAAACACAGGGAAATTATTTGGGTTTTAGACAGATGATGAACTGAATTGACTAGAAATGGAAGCAGGGAATGAGAGGCCCAATATTGCCCTTCTTTGTTATGTAGCATAAAAACATGTTTCCAAAGTCAAATATTCTCTTTTAGCAAACTGTTCTTCCTAGATAACTATTAGAACAGCAAGGTTAGAGTGCAGACCAGATTTCCAACTGCCAAAGTGTAAGACATTGAAAGAAGCAGCAATGTTATGAAGGAAAGAGTCCTTATTTTTCAAAAAAGATTTCCCTCAAATCTCCCCCACCCACACAAGACTTACTCAATGGGATTTATTACAGTAAATTCATATCTTAAATAATGCTGCATTTTAAAATTGTATAAATTCTCTGATAGAAAAGAAAAATTCTGGAATGTTTATTACTCTCAATCCATTAATTATTTTTCTCCAGGGAACAATGTCCTAAACTTCTCAGTGACTAAAATGGTCATTTCATTATCATGAGCATCAAGAGAGAGTTTTTGAATCCTTATGGTTTTAAAGCGTTAGCTTCAGAGACAAGAAAACCTGGAGAAGGAGGCAAAATCCTCATTCCCTCATAAGATAAGAATGTTAATCCTAATGTTTCACATTAATTTTCCAGTTTTTCTGTCTCTGTCATCATGTTAATCCTAAAGTTTCACGGTAATTTTCCAGTTTTTCTGTCTCTGTCATCTAAAATGACTGGAATTAAATAATGCTGAGATCAATTTCAGTAGGGAGGTATGAATCCAGAAACTGAGTTTACAGGTAGCAGGAAAAACTGCTACAGAAAGCTGTAGTACATCCCACTGTGAGTAATGACTTGCACAAAATATGTTCAGTTACAGTTGAACATCAGCCAGTTACAATTTAACTCTCTTCCTGATATTGGCAGCTTTCTCTTCCTCATTACATTCTCTTTACCTTGAAAGAAATTGTATGACCTGATGTTATTTTCCTGAACTGCACAATTTTCCAATAAGGCAAAACCAAGCTCCAAGCATACATTTCAGTTTAACTTACCAATACTGTTAAACCAGTGCTGGCACTAATAAAATCTCTCCTTTAGGTCAGTGAGAAAAGCAGAGTGTGACTGCAAACCCATACTGCAAGCCTGCAGGTAAGGAAGCCAGTAAGTCAGTAATGTGTCTACACTGATTCCTACCATGTCTCATGGTGTCTCAAAATAACCTACATTTCTGGACAACAGAATAATTTTGATTCCAATTTCACCTAGAGAGCATTGAGAGAACAGAAGACGGTACATTGCTTGAATTTCTAGATTTTACACCTCTGGGATATATTATGTATGCCACTTTATGCACCTGAAAAAGTGGTTTTACTCTCTGAGAGATTGTCTTCCAATAAAGTAATGTAATTCCAAAAGGATAACACTTTATGTTTCTTCCAAAAATTTCTAAATCAAACCGTTCAGTCAAGAGCCTCCCTAAGTGTCCACGCAGAAGTCAGGACCTATGAAGAACCACTGTGATACTGTTTGCCCATGTCACAAGTTGCAACTTCTCTGAATGGGAAGGGAAAATAATCAAGAACAGAAGGGTGGCATCTCTTTTCCCCACAACGAGCCACCAACACAACAAAGAACAGAAAAAAAGAGAACTGGCCTGCTAAAGATGTGGAATTATCTTTCCTTTGGAAGAAAGGAGGAACAATAAAGATTTCTAGGTTTCTATTCAATACCCGGTGGTGTGAAAGACTTTATGATTGCTCACATCGTGGCAGAGTGGCAAACAATTCCTCCAAAATATGACAGTAGGAAAGTGGAAAGTAATAATTTATTACTTGTGAGTGTCTTTGCCCTGTAAAGGGGAGGAAATGCTGACATGATAGCTGTAGCAAACAGATTGACTACACTTTGGAATTTCAGGTGAAATCATCATCTTTCCTCCACTCTTTTCTTTTAAAACACAGGAGTTCCATGACTTTAAAAGCTAGCTTAGCATAATTTATCTTGACTTTGTGATTCCCGTTAAAATTATAGCTCAGAACAGTATTTGCTGTACCCATAATCATTCTGCTGACAGCATCAGGGAATGAATAGGTAAGGTGTGGAAAACACTGTTGACCACATTATGGATTTAGATATACACTTATCATCAATTGTATTACCAAACATTTAGAAAACTGTGGGAATAAAAATGTTGCCTGCACAACCATTCCAAATACCAAGAAGTCAAGGTAAACTGAGCATTACCTTCCCAAATATAAAGTATACTACACTGCCCTTCTCAATGTTCTAACCTTCTTAATACAGTAATTCTTATTGCTAAGTAAAATTATAGGCACCAAAGGAGGAATATTCAATATGTAGTCTATTTTCTCAGCCTTCATCGTGGCTGGGAATCAGCATTAAACCCAGGTTTGCTGTGGCTTCTTGGTTTTATCTTGTGAATGGGAGGGGAATGTTTCCTCAGTTTCGATGGGCACTGAGACCTTTCTAATAGAATGGTATTTCAAAGAGTGTGCAGTCATCTCCTGTAGAGATTTATAGATGTACATATTTAATTCATACTTGGAAGGGGAGAGAGAAAAAAACCAACAACAGTATGAGTAAAGAAAGAATTTGCAAATCCTGGAATGGGCATGGGATCAGTATTTAGCATTGCCTAGACTCTGTTTTAAAGAAACATTGAGCCTTACAGTTAGTTGAAATGAGTGGAACTGAGGGAGGCAAAGCTAGTGAGGACAGGAAGATTGAGCAGGGTGTAGAATTTTATTTAAGTAAGTAAGTAAATAAATAAATATTTATCTAAGAGTGCAGAATCTAAGGAGATAGTTACTGTTTAAGAGTTTGGTTTAACAGTATCTTTGAAGAAGCATTGCTTTCCTGAACTGACTGTATATATTTAGAAAACCATGGCATTTTAATATTCTCTGAGATTGAAGAAAACAGACAGGCTTATTTCAAGTTTTGGAGTGTTAGAAAAGTGTCTATGACCAACATGAGAAAACAGTCTCTTCATGCTTTTCAATGTTCAAAACATATTAAAATGTAAAAATGCAATAAATTAATTGCAATAACAAACTCACTGATGTGTGTTTATCTTTCTTTTACACACAGGGATTTACTAAAAATCACCTTATGGAAAAGTAGCTCTATGTGCTAAAATCCAAACTCAATGGAGCACTACACATAAAAGTTATTAAAATCAAATGGTTCCTTTAAACTTTAAATTCAAACTCAGAGCACCAGCTAATCCGAAAAGAAATTAAGTGAAATGCCCCTCTGGGAAATGGTAAAACTAGTGCACTCAGGAAGAAAGTTAAATGATGAACCAAACTAAGAACAATGAAATTCCTTGGAAAATAGGTATTTTCACAACATGTACACATGCATGTGTGCACATATCCAAACATTAAACACTCAAATTGCTTAATTACTGCAAAAGAGTACACGTCTAAAAATCATGGACCACCTTCTAGCCTCTTCTTTTCTATTAACTTGTCTACATTCAAAGACAAATAGCTCCTTTACACTTTTTGTTTATTGATATTTTCTTGTTGTACAAAATATAAATGTCAAACCTTTAACAGAGCAATCATATTACCAATGTATAATTCTGTTTTATGTTTTCTAAGCCCAAGGTCAAGTGTCAGGAAAAATCATCCTGCCTCTGACAACCTTTGTAGATCCCACACTCAATCAAAGGCACTTTGGTAATTTATATGACATGATGATTAGCCCATAGTTTCTCCATAAAATTTAAGAGCAAATCAAATCTTCACAATGTTTGTTATTGCTCTTGAAGAGAGCTAAACAATCAGTGTATTTTGTTTAGCAGAAATAACTCAATACAGATAAGCAAATACATTGCTATAAAGGGCTTGGTAGACTTCCTGGTCATCTGTGGGCAGCACCCATCAATGTTTTCAGTAGCTGTGAAAACTAGGCTATGTACCAATGGGTTTTGGATTCCTGTAAATATGACTAGACCTGCCACTGGTGTGTGTGGCTTAGACAGCTATCAGCTATATACATCCTCCTTCACATCTGATTCTTCAGTTGAGAGCTTCTTTGTGTTTCTTAGCAAAATCAGATGATCTAAAGAACAATATCCCTCCCCCTACAAACCATTTTCTCTCTTATTTCCTTAGTCCATCATAGGTGTAACAGCATTACTTTTTGTAATGATATTATTCTCTATGAGTGGGCACCTCTCAAAATGCAGGCTTTGCTCCGGCAATACAGAGTGGGATGCATATATGTTCTCTCTCCCTGAAATCTGTATATTTAATAACTGTATCTAATTATTTTACTCTATTAAGAAAGTATGCCTTCATTCTCCTAAAACAGTTTTTACCTTTCATATGCTCTTTGTTATATAAAAATATTGCGCTAGAAATTTTGCCAATGAGGAAAGGAAGTGAGTGAATTTAAAGACCAATACATTGCCTCTTTAAGGGAACTTGTTAAATACCAGTACTTGTAAAGTCCTGCAAAGTACATCTAATGCATCCAATAAAATCGGTTCTGTACAACATGTTATTGAGTAATTAGTGCTTAAACCAGAAGTTCTACTTCTTATTAGTCATCTTGATGCTCAGATTGCATAAGCTAAATTGATTGCTTAAGGAACCACAAATACCATAATCACAAATTTTATAGTTTTATGTAGGATGTTACGAAAAAAATTGCCTCGTTGTCTTCAGTGTGAAACGAGATTGCTTTTCCCTAAGCAATGCAGTAGAAGGTACATAAAATCAAGTATGTGAAATCATTGGTTCCCTAATGCCACTGTTCTCAGTAGAGATAATTGCTTCATTCAGTTCATAAATTCTCTTGCTTGTTTGCATTTGTAGCTCTCCCACAGAACTTCACTCCGCTGATCTAATGTTAGATGTTAGTTCAGCTCTGTTATTTCTGATTGAAATACAGTAAGTCGGCAGCATTTAAAGATGGATCCAATATCATTATTTTTGGCTTTTGCACAGAGATCAATCAAGATCCAACAGGATTTCAGTAATTTATTTGCTCCCTAATAATGTCTTAATACCCTCTCACCCTTTCAGAGGGGTTGTCTGATTTCTCATGTCATAAATGAAATGTCCTACATTTTTCTACGTATATATATTTATTTCTTCTCAAGAGACAGAACATATTCATTATGAGGGAGGCTATGGATAAAAATTGGAAAAATCAGTCATTTATTATTATTTGTTTATATTATGGTTGTGTTTAAGAAGCCCCAATGATATCACTGTCCTGCACAGAAAGAGTGACAAAGGTACAACAGCACAGTGAGCAGAAAAAACTTGGAACATATGACATGTAGAATTATCAATAGCACGCATTCATCTAACAAGTATTTAATCATCATCTGCTCTAGCAACAGGACTAACTCTTACTTTATAATCAGTCAACTATATATATTTATTTTTTAACATCAGAGTGATTAATATTAATTAATAACTTGAACTCATTCTTCTTTGGCTGACTACTAACAAGAACATATATCAGCTACTCAGAATTTTGGAGGCCACCTATAAGCTCAGTTATTACCTTCTACACTGCTGCTGTATTTTTCATGCCCGTATAAGAATTTTATATTAGAAAAGGACTTATTTGCTTTCACTAAGCCTTCTTTTTGCAAACTTTTCAGAAGCTTGACAAATAATCCCATTTGCCTTTTTGTGATCAAGCTGGCATCAAAATAATGGTTATTACAAATTTATTTTTTATAATTTCTTCAATTAATTGAACTGCTTACAGCTTATGCTAACGTCAATATATCAAAACCCCTTATTGATCTACAACAAACTCCTCAGTAACCTCCTGTTATGCTGGGGTTGTATCAACTCCTCAGACCTCCTGTTATGCTGGGGTTGTATCAGTTTCAGTAAGCTTCACCTTTTTACTGAGTTAGAACATATACCTATCAAATTTTTGACCTTTGAGATCACTCTACATCGAAAGAACACTTTCATTTTCACCATCTTTGTTTCACAAAGAATTGTTTGGGCCATTTGGCTCATAATGGAATAAAATGGTCATAGTATTCCTCTCTTTGATCTTCTTCTTGATTCCTTTTCAGGGGGGGGGGGGGGGGGGGGGAGGGAAGAGTAAAAAGATTTAGGAACATACATAGAAAACAATTTGAGCTATAAATGGTTAGTTTTCACATCTCTATTCTAAAGAAATTACATTTGGACGTCTTTCTCAGTGGTAAGACAGATTCAAAATCAGTAAAAACCTGTTCAGCCAAGTTCTGCAGTCTAGCAAGGACTCAGTTTTTGTCACAATATACAGTAACATAGTACTTTGTTAATTTGTGGTAGCTTGCAGATTTCTTTACATTACTGTGTCTTCCGACTTGCTTTCTTCCCAAAGATTACTCAGTTTCTCTCACTATAACATATATACAGTTTCATATTTGTAGATTTTAGACTGTCAGGGATGCTATTATCCCTGCATCACTTTCCATAATTTCATTTGTATTAATTCAATATAGTTGTTTGTACTTTTTTTCATTCCACATTTGATAAATGGCGGTATTCACCCAAACTGCAGGGCTCATCATTCAAAGGCATAGCTTTTGAGAAGGGCTTCATCAAAGTCAAGTATCTAGTCCAATGTATGATAAGTGCAGGCATTTGTGATCTTTCTTGTAAGTTTTCTCCTTGCTGCTCTGTGACAGAGTAGCCTGCCCTATGGAAGTACAAGAAGCAGCACTTTCCTACCAGTGCTATTTCACCAAGCTTGCAATGAGCCATCCAGTTTTCTTTGGAGAATGAGACGTACAAACCTGGTTGCATTTCTGAACAAAATGTTCCTTGCATTACTCAAAACAAAAGCCTACTTTAATTTGAAAAAAGGCAAATGTTGAACTCATGGAATGATTTCCAATAGATTTTTTTATATTTTTGCTCTTTAAGTTGAAATATTTTGTTGCTAATATTAATTTGAATCCAATATTTATCTAGATCAAAGTTCAAACAGGATAAAAAACCTCTAAAAAAGCTGAATGAACTATGCTAGTTTGGATGAAATAAAAATATTAAATTTCATTCAAACAGTTGTGGGGGTTTTTTTGCTTAAAATATCTTGATTTTTTTTTGCCAATTAGAGAAAATAATATTGCCTGGTTTTGTTTTAATTTTTCAATTGTTATGGAACTAAAAATCTAATTACCTGAACATCTCTACTATCAGTTTCTTTATCTTCTTTACCTACATTTAGGTAGTTACTATCTGGAATGAAACCTAAAGTTCTGACATAGAGAGCTTACAATGTTTTGTAGCTTAGATGATTATCCTTCACTCGCTGGGTATTCATGTAAGACTCATCACAGCCCACTTTTTTGGTTTTGATTAACTTTTACATTAGCATAGACACTAAAGATTCCCCAACTTTCTATATCTATCCTCTTTCCTTTGCTTTCAACATATATTTTATATTGTTTTTCTCTAATCCAAATTAGAGTTACTTTATAAATTTGAAAAACAGATATCCAAACCAGATTTTTGAAACAAAACAAAACAAAACAGAATTTTTAATAAACCAAACTTTAATAGAGTCTGGGAATCTCACAGAATCTCTCTCTTGGAAAAGGTAAAGGAGGTTTTATTAAACTCCTCTGAGAAAGGCTATGACATGCAGTCAAGAAGTAAGAGTAGCTCCATTAGCGGCAGCTCCTTTTAAAAATGAGTATAGTATGTAACTGAATATACTCCAGGTTTCCTTTCTATACAGCGCCATCTTTAGAGTAATATATCATCTCAGCAACATCTTGTGATGATGTATTACTCAAATACATCATCAGCCTGAACAGTGTTTCAAATGATTTATAAGCCTAGTAAATCATTAAAGTGAGGCACACTGATGATGTATTATTGAAAGATAGTGCCATATGGGTAAGAAGGTTTTAAAAGCATAGTCAACAGGATAACAGAACAAAGCATAAAGCACAAACAAATTCATACTATGCAGAAGGCAGCTGCCCTGAGCTTGCAAAAGAATGTTAATTCCAAATGAGCTCCAGCAACGATATAGACTACTGCTCCTCTTCTCTCACGACTCAATCTGAACACCATGGGGTAGTAAGAATCTGTCCAGGTAATACTTCTCAATAAGACAGATGCACATGAGAAGACTCCCAAGTGGAATAATGGGCAATGGGATCCTGGCACTTATCCTTACTAAAATTTGTGTAGGGAGATGTGGACTTATGCATCTTAAATACCCACCTGTAACAGAGGAAAGAGGGAATGTGTTTGTGTGTGTGCACAGGTGTGGGTGGGTAGGCGTGTGTGAAGAGGGTAATAATGAGCTGGTTTCTGTTGATTTAGAACATAGTTCTGTGTCGTTCTTTTAAACTGCAGCAGAATCAGCACACTAAAAATTTTCTCACCCCTGCCTTTCAGTACATAGCACAATATAAGAGTTTGTGAAAAAAATTTTGCCATAAGAACTTGACAGTAGCTAGGAAAACTAGAAGTAACTGTAACAACACGTTTTATAGCCTTTTATTTCTTGCTATTGTAAATTACTTCCTATCCTAGAATAGGCAGACAATACAGATCTAGTTTTCTTACAAAAAATACTGTCAAGGAAAGAAAAATGAGGAAGCTTGGTATGACTAACACTGACATTTTAGTTACACTTGAAGGTAGAAGTTTCTGCATACACAGTAATGCCCTATTAGTTGTTTCCTAGCTTCTCTAAATAAAATACACTATCTAACTATATTCTGCGGAAATATGTATTTCTGACGTGAGTGGGCCTATTTCCTTCCTAATCCTACAACTTTTATTTCAGGTCACCTAGGGGCCTTGAAGTTTGCTTTCAAGGAGCTTGTTGCAGCTCTAACAATGGTCCTCCATTGTATAAAGATAGTAGATAATAGCAAGCAAACTCTTCATGCACACATAACTTAAATTTCACGATAAGGCTCTGTGAAATATTTCTGCAGCAGATACAATAATTAAAAGCAAAAAGGATAAAGTTCAAATGCTTGCAATGTCAAAAAACACCAGTAGGGTAAGATCCAAAAGTTTATAGGAGGGAAATTTCTAGTTCATCAAAAGATAATCACAAAACCAAATTTCCCTGAGACACCCTGATGCAGGGCTCCACATTTATAACACACAAACACACCAAAAGAAAACCAATAGGTTTTTTTTTAGATGTTAAAGTTCTGTGAAGAGAGGCTGATTTCTAGTTTTGCTTATATTTGGGAAACAGTTGAATTTTCTGGAATGATCTTTTATCTAAGTCCATCCCTTTTTTTCTAAAGCCTCCTTCCTCATTCTTCTTGAGGAAGATTTCAGATGTTAACTTTTAGACCCAGAGAATATTTGAGGAGGTGGAGCATAAGAATTGAGAAAAAGGTTTAGGTGCCAGGAAATTTATGTACAATAATCTTAACTGCATTATTAACCAGATTTTTCTGTAATAACTAGATGATACAGAGTATAAATGTTAGCATCATTGTAACTGGACTAACAGTAACTTTTTTGTATTTTTATTACAATGTTAAAATATTAATTAAACTTACAGTAATTTATTGGCTCTGCATATATAAGGTACAGTCCTTTCTGCCCATAAGAAGATTTTGAGTGCAACAAGGCGCACCTGGGCACAGTCTTAAAATAAGAACCTTTGAAAATAGCTATTGAGGCAGGTGTACAGACAGCAGCAGGCACCATTTACATAGCCCATGCTAGAAAATGCTTTTCCGGATGAGTAAAGATGTATTTGCAAGCATTAGAAAGTACAGCAAATTGATCCTCCGTGGGATCTCAGTTTAGTTTCATTTTTTTCCTCTCTCTGATGTTACCTTTTTTATTAATTAGTGACTTTGTGTATCTCTATTTCAACAAATTTGCTTGTCCAAGTATGTGCATTTTATGTAAAAGAGGCTTAAATACGTCTTCAACACACCAGAATCTTTGAGCATGTGCTGCATAGTATATGGCTATGCATTTCTGTCTAGGAAATCTTGGAAAGCAATACAGGAGTCTTACCAAATGTATTTGGTAGGTCAAAGCCATGCTTGTAATATGAGGTTTTGCAGGTGGGTTCTCAGACTGGAAGGAGAAAAGAGTAGAAAAAGAGCTGGATAATATGGATTTCAGGTACATTATGTACCACCTCAGCAAATAGTGAATGTGGTCCTCTTCCAAGGTAATAGAAATTTCCTACTTAAAGCTTAACTGTGCCAGGCATTTGATTTCTCCAAGCCAGATATTTAGCATCTGCTGACATTCAAGGTTTCTTCTAAGAAAAAAATGTTTTTTCATGGGACCCGTTTTCTGAAACTATTCTAGTTTCTTCTTGTGATATTTCTTTTCTCCCCAAAAATCTCCCAGCTAATTCAAAATTCTATTAATTTAATTTTGTGAGGTAACATCCAAAGCTTTTTAAGTACCCATTAGTATGACTAATGTATTTATTTCAAATATGTTATTGTATGAAAATGTGGCCCATATTTAATTATTAGAGCTAATTATTGTAAGAAAAAAGTGTAGCTTTCTATTGAACCTTGTATTGATTTCATATGTGACATATAGAAGCAGAGAAATCTTACTGGAAATAATTGAAGAGTAACTATCTATTTTGCCTTCTGACCACGAAAAACTCTATTAAGAGTCCTATTTTGGTTTAGAAAGAAAAGTGAAATAAAGCTATAACCTAATATCAATCCATAATTTTCCTATTTTATTTGAGTTTATTGGATCAAAATAATTTGATTCTTCTTTCACAGCACAGCAGGAATCACCTGCTTTTCTGAAAATCTAATGGTTTTATTTGCTTTGCAATAGCAGCACCTTTCAGCACCATTACATTGATGGTGTGTTGTTGTATAACTAACAATGCTTTAAACTATATTGGTCCCAGACCTAGAATTTGAAATAATTGCATTTTTCTGGAGTTCCTCACATTCTGAGTTACAAAACCTGGCTCCTTAAAAATCCTGAGGCTCTTTGAAAAATCTGGGCATATATATATGTATTTTAATATAAGTTATTCTTTAACCTGAAAGAAGATAATTTAGAACTCTAATCTCAACATCTATCTTGTTCATACATCTTTGACAGACCTAATGGAAATAAAAGTATCATATTTCTACCTTCAGAGTTTTTCTGTCTTCTGCAGATACTCAGAGATAAAGAAGATGACTTAATATTGTTTATGTAAACTTTTAAAGGGGATTCTGAAAATATCAGTATATTTTTAATTGTTTTCTTTAATTTTTTTATAGCAACAATATACTATACTGGTGCACAGGAACTCTGATCTACTGAAGCTTAAGAGGCAAGCATGTAGAAGGTGGAAATCAGAAAATAAAATAGTTGGAATGAATATGAAAGAAAAGTCTGAACTCTGACAGGCTTGGTGCCGTGAACACTTCCCTGGGGAGCCTGTTCCAGTGACTGACCACCGTCTCAGTGAAGAACCTTTTCTTAATGTCCAAACTGAACTTTCCTTGATGCAGCTTCATACCATTTCCATATGTCCTATGGTCACCAGAGAAGAGATCAGCACCTCCCCTTCTGCTGCCCCCCTTGAGGAAGTTCTAGACTGCGATGAGGTCACCCCTTAGCCTTCTTTTCTCTAGGCTGAACAAGCCAAGTGACCTCAGCCACTCTTTGTAAGTCTTGCTGTCGAGACCTTTCACCATCTTTGTCACCCTCCTCTGGACACACTCTAACAGTTTGATGTCCTTCTTACATTGAGGTGCCCAAAACTGCACACAGTACTTGAGGTGGGGCCGCACCAGTGCAGTGTAGAGTGGGACAATCACCTCCCTTGACCGGCTAGCTATGCTGTGCTTGATGCACCCCAGGACACGGTTGGCCCTTTTGGCTGCCAGGGCACACTCTTGACTCATATTCAACCTGCCATCAACCCAAATGCCCAGATCTCTTTCCACGAGGCTGCTCTCCAGACTTTCATCCCCCAATTTGTACATATAACCAGGATTACCCCATCCCAGGTGGAGAATGCGGCACTTGCTCTTGTTAAATTTCTGAACACTAGTGGCATACAATTGGCATTGTAAGAGTCTGAGGAACAGTCAAACGTTGAGTCTGTTGTTAAAAAGAACAAAAATGGTACCAGAGAATTTTAGGCCAAACAGCCTAAGAGCAACTCTTTCAAAATAAATGGTTGACTAACTCATCACACAAACTGTTGTTATGAATGTAAAAGAAACAAAGACATGAGTAACAGCCAATGCAGAATTGTCAGGAAGAAGTCATGTTGACTAAATTGGACTAATTTTCATTTCCAGTAAGTTATGAATCATGAAGCAATAGTTATATTTCTTGATTTTAATAAGACTTCTGTTTTACTTAGAAGGCACTATTTTCTATGACATTCTTATAGGTAAATTGACCAGACAGCCTAGATGAAACTTTACTTAGATGGGGAAGAAACATGTTAGGAAATGGTACTCAGAGAATACAGTGGTTCACAGTCAAAGATGCATTGGAAGATGCATCTGAAAGAGTCACTCAGTAGTTTCTGCAAGGATATGTCCTAGGTTTGATGTTATTTAATAATTACATCTATAATGTGTGCACATTACCTTATTATTATCATCTTTAGAAGACAGCATTACGGTGGGAGGAACAAATACTGTGTTTGAGGACAGGACTGGATTTAGAATGTTACAAAAAATAAGATGAACCTGAGCAAAACAAGTGAGAAATTATGTTAGGTCAGAATAACCAACAGCAAAATACAACCTGGTTAAACATCTGTACTGCAGGATCCAGGGATTATAAGAAATCACAGGCTGAGCATGAGTGAAACATTACACTGTGATACATAAAGTTATTTGTAATTTTCTAAAAGCACAGTTTTCAGGGTATAGAAGTCCAGATTCTTAAGCCCCTAGACTGAAAGCGAGAGCTAATGGATATTTGCCAGCATACAGTATATTTTATGACAAACATATCACACTTACTGCAAATATAACATACAGCTGATCTGCAGATAAACAATGTAGTGAGTACTGTGTATCTCAGTAGCTGTCAAGTACAAGCTGTATCCATGGTCTTCTGAATTCTGATGACAGCCTATTCTGTAAGACACAAAAAGTAATCTTTCAATTATAAGGGCTCAGCTGGAGTACTTACATCCAAATTTTGGCACTAAGTCTCATAATCAATTGAAGAGAAACAAAAGAACTAGTGGAGGAACAGCAATATTCAGAATCTCAGAAAGCATCCTGTAAAACGAAAATGTTAAGAACTTCGAGTTTAGTCTAGAGACAACAATTCTGATGGGAGACAGCAGTCTTCAAATAAGTGAAAGATTTTTGCAAAGAGGCTGTCTACTATGCATAGAACAAGACTTAATGGGCTTAAATGTTATCAAGGGAGATTTAAGTTATACATTAAAAAAAAAATCTTAATGGGAAGGACAGATAAGCAGTAAAATAGGATGCCTAGGGAGGTTTTAGAATCTCTATCATTAGCCAAATAATTATTGGGAATCATTTAAATATAGTTGATCCTACCCTGCGGCAAGTTAACAAACGAAATGCGCTCTCCAGGTCCCATCTTATATTTTCTATGAGACTGTGCTTCTCTCTACACCTTACAATATGTACATTGCATGTTTTATGTTTGCCATACCATCATTCCTGAAATTCCATCCTGCTCCCAGCCTTATTTATCCTTTTTTCACTGCAAGGCTTATCATAAAATTTAAATACATTATTAAAAAAGTATAAAGTAAGGCAAAAAAGAAAAGGATAGAGAATAACACAGCCTCTACAGCAGAAAAAAATCAAAAGTACTTCCACAGGTTATCTCTACAAACATCTAGCTTCATTTCAGCACAGGTAAAAAATGAAATCATATTATTATTTCCTATAGTCTGTAAAGTGTAAAAGAAGAAAAGGACATTTGTAATATGTGGATGTTTTTCTTCTCATCCACAAATGAAATATATCAAAATGCATGGGGAAGTACACACAGTTGGAGCACTGATTTGCCGTTGCTCTCTGTTAGCTGTTACTGTGCAGGGTTTATTATCTTTCTGCAGCTATAAAACGACCAATTCTACCTAAAGCCTCAGTCAAGAGCTTTAGTAAACGGCATCCTTCATAATTTCCTGAGTTTATCATATTTTCAGTATGACATTTCCTAATGTGCTGATGAAATCAGCCATGATATCTTGTATTGCTAATACATGAAACTGAAGAACTGCTAAAAGAAATACAAAAACACCAATAAGAATAGCCTTTAAAAAAAGTATTATTTTTGTCAACATAAATAATTCATGTATGCCTCATGTTAGTAAAGAGGATCACAGGAATCATCATCCTTACTTTTCTACTCACTGACAGTCCTCCCTCTCTCCTTTTTTAAAAGGAAATCTTTAAAAACTTATTCATCCAAGATTTCTGAAAAAGATGAGAAAATGGCTCATTCATTCAAACTGTCTCTGTATAGAAGACAGAAGATATCCTGTACAATAAGAAAAACGTCTTGTAAGATGAAATACAAAGTAGTATGCATTAAAACTCTGATAACATTAACTTAACTGTGTATTCCCTTTGTTTTAAGATACTCTTTCTCTAGAGACTCCTCTTTGAAAAGCATTTTGTGTGCACTTATGGCTTTGTTAACATATATTGGAATAGAAGATTATTTTGTCTATACTTTCAGATTTTTGGATTTTGAAAGAGGATTTTTTCCCACAAACTTCAGCAATATTAAGATTTCACAATATATAACTGTTTTGTAGAATTTTTTGTGTTTTGCTCTGGCTAATGATTCTTCCTCTCAAAAGTTCACATCTAGAGATAAAGGTTTGAGGGATGAATTTGATGAACCTGCTTTTTCGAAAATGCTTTGAAACTTTAAAGGAGCTTAGGAAGAATTCTGATAGAATTTGCCTAATGAGGGGGAAGCAAGGTGGGGAAGGGAAAATGTCCCATTTGAACATTTTTTAATGTTTCAACTTTTCAATTTAATTTTTTATTTTTGATTTGAAGATTTTATTTTAAACTTGGCAATCATTTTAAATGCAAGAAGGCAAAAAGACTTCCATTAGCATCCAGCAAAAACTCAACGAATAGAATATAAGGGAATATAAGTAAGATATAATTATACTACATACACTTTTCCTGAACATTAGTTTGACTCTCTGCTTGAATCATGTATTTGGGATGGATATAACAATTTTTAAGAAGGAAAAGGTGAAAACACCCATTATATGAAACACTATATTAAAAACTGAAAGGTTTTAGAATCACGTTATGAAACATCATATTTGCTTCTGATCTTTTCCGGGTATTAACATGGGATATTGTGTATAGATAGACAAATGAAATAATAAAGAGAATAAATAACTTCACTGAAACGTGAGAGAACATGTAGGTTAGAGGGAAAGCTGCCTTCAGGGGTTTTGACAGAGACAGTGAGAGTTTTCATAAATTAGGGTTAGTTATTTACCATCAAAATTATGGTGAGCTAAGAGTAAGGATTATTGAGATTACAAACATGAACTATAATGCAAGTAGGAAATCCTTTTGAATTCTTTAATAAGTGATAATAGGTATTAATACATTATTTTGAAAAGATTCTTCTTCAAAATTAAGAATGTTTTAGTGTACCTTGTCACTTTGACACATTTTCTGTCAGATTATTACTTGGCTTTTGTTTTTTTTCCATAACCTCAGTATGATTTTTATTATATTATGACAAACTGTAAGTTCTAGTCATGAGTAACTTCTTCTAGCAGAGATCTATCTAATTTGTTTGTAAAGTCCCATGAATACCCTTGATGTTAATGAAAGCATAAATATTCATAATAATAAATAGCTGAACAAACTCAGGTCCTGGCCTAAAGGATACTGTAGATGGTTGGATACAAAAATGATTGGATGGGCAAAGGCCTATACCTCAAAGGACAACAGTAAGGGAACAGGTTCATGAACCTGAAGCTAACATCAAATACCAGCACTGAAGAGGTAAATGTTGCAGGAGAGATGGGCAAATTGAGTGTTAGGGAAGCTGGGAAATACTTCCAGACCTGCACTGACCAGCTCTCCTTTTTTATCACATGTAGTTCCAAGGGACTCTGCTACCCCACCCAGTGTATAATTGAATGGGTTCCTATTCCCTTATGCTGAACGTGTGAACTTTTTCTACTGATAGGTAGATTTATGTATAATTAAAACCCGAGTTTATCCTTCCTTTAATCCCACTTTGTCTCTGTTGTCTAGATATGACTCAATGAATCAGTAGCATTCTGCTGCACACCTTTCTTGAAAAAGATTAGGCTCCAATGACCCATTCCACTTTGAAATGTAATCACCACGGTAGGGAGCATGAAGGTTCTTTGCAGAAGAAAATTATTCTCTCTGGTCTACTTTGGTAGTTCAACCATATAAGTTCCATGGTCTTAATAAATAAGGATGATTCTGTGGTCAGGAGAGAGACATGGTCTTATTCCTAGCTGTTCCAAGGACTTGCCATCTTGGGCAACATTTTTTTCTATCTTTTTTTGATATTAGATGTTATAATAGTTTTCCTAATATGGGGGACAGAGAGGATAGAAAGATATCATCACTATTATCTCCATAACTGCTGCTTCAGGGTCTGTGGAGAGGGAAGAATAATTTGTATGTACATGTTTCCAACATATTTGGACCTATGTGTGCATGTCTTCGGATATGCAATCCTATCCAAGTTTAAAAACCCATCATTATGCTTTTTACTGGAAATAAACTTCACTCAGCAGAGGAATTGTGTTTCTTTAGCAGAAAGGTTACTCTCACAGGTTATCTGACTTTGTTTCTGAAAATGCATTCCCTCTCATACCTCACTGAATACTGTTTCTTTCTCTCTGACATGCTTCTTTCATTCAAGCATAGATTGCTTTTTAGTAATGTGCCACAAAAGGCTCATTACCACTGAAGAGCGAGAGTTTTCATTTTACAGTCCCATATTATGGCACGCTTTTCCCATTCCCATCTGCTCATGTAAATCTCCTGATAAATTAATATCTCTGCCAGAGAAAAGTTATTTACTTGATCTTTTGGTTAAGTAATTGTTGTCTCATTGAATAGTTTCCATTGTTTTCTCTCACAAACAGTATTTCTCATGAAGCCTCAGTTGCTATTAATTACAGAAGTGCTTCCAGGTGTCTGTGGCAACTTAAGCACTGTTTAAAAAACAGAGACTGTTTTATATACCACGATGAGAGGTTCTTTGTATATAGTTAGAAAGGAGCTTCTGTATAAGACCTTTTATCCCCTTAGTCTTGGTAATGTTCAGATATCACTTTTCAACAAGATAACCAAGTTGGAAAAGCTCCTTCCTTATTTGAACTGACCTAGAAAGAACCCCAATGTACAGGGAAACATGCATTTAATCAGCTTGTAGCATTTATTCTGTCAGGATGGAGTGTGACTGGCAAGGAGAAACTTGATTACAAAGACAATCTGTAATTCATACAAGGTACTAAAGAGCACTAAGGAGTATGGCACTTGCAGCACAAATCCCGGGCTCACAGGGGTATATGTTACATGAAATATGTTATATGTTATATGATATATGTTATATGAAAAATATAACACGTTTGATAACAGTGTACTGTGATCATGTGTCATTCAGAACAATTAACATGTCTGCCATCAATGAAACCCTGGAAACAGAGAAGTTGTAAAAAAAAAAAAAAAAAGATAAAAGCTATTAAAGCACTAGAAAGTCCACTGCAAAACTAAGTAGTTCATCCATTTCAGAAAGAAATATTCTGTCATACTCCTGAATTTTAACTTTTTTTGTTTAGTTTATTTAGGTGGTGAGATTTTCTTTACTTTTATAGAAATTCCTTCATTCATAATGCTAACCAATTAAACTCCCCAGAAGCTTATTAACTACTCTTCCAGAGGTTTAACAGAATTACTAAAGTAAAACTGAATCTCAGAGGTAGGAATTCAGGCTGTGTCAACTTTTGACTGGAATATGTTGTTAATCCCTGGTGCTTCTGATGAGAAAGAATAAAAATATATTGATAACCAATTGCATTCTAAAAATACCAGATTAAAGGTTAATAACTAGTGTTTTCAAAATTAGTCCGAAAGAATATACCTATGCAGTGAACTGAAGATCAGAAAAGCATTACAGATTCACTTTGTGTAAAATCTAGCAACATACTGTGTCTGCAAATTAATGAATGTTTAACCAAGATGAGTTATAGTGGCGCTCTTATGTAAGTCAAAATGACAGTCAGATTTCTACCAAATGAATTCATTATGGTCAGTGAATGAATAACTAATGAATTTGGAATGGAGGATCTCTTACATTAAAAGTAATCCAAGTAAAGTCTTGTAGAGATTTTACTCAAAATGCAAATCAAATGAAAAAGGACAAGCAGGCTAAGCAGGCAAAATGCATTGTTAATTCCTTGAGAGGCAGTGCTAGGTATAACAAAAGGAAAAGAAGAGTCTTTGGAATTACTTGATACATAAACAACAGAATAGGATAGTCTTTCTTTACCAAAAGTGAGAAGAGGAAGAAAGGGAGCAGCTGATCCCTTTTGAGTGCAAGATATGAAGAAGTGTCAAATCATCTGTGATACTTGGTTTTAGCAAAGAGTAAATATAAGTAAAAGATCTGTGACCTGGCTCTCAAAGGTCAGAGTTTAACATTGAGAATCCAGCAAGATTATGCGCTAAGGAGCTCTATAGCTGTGTTTGTTCAGACTGGCTGACGGAGATGAAAAATTCCATTTCTTCCTTCAGTACTGCTGTCAGGATTAAAAGGCAGGACTCCCCTTTAAAGTGAGACTATAACAAACCATTTAGGCCAACCGTTCAGATCTGTCAGTCTGTGCTAATTGATTTCCTGAATAAGCAAAGTAACAAGCAGTTGTGATAGGTGCACTCATGAAAAGACAGAACAGACTAAACTCATACTGAATATTTAAGACAAAAGAAAAATCTCCTCCCCAGAAAAAAAACCATAAAAATTGCATTAATTCTGATATGAGCTTGCACAACCATATACGATGGAAAAGCCAGAAAATAAGCCATTAAACCCTTCCTTCCTGTCACTGCATCAGCTCCCAATTAGATCTTCCTTCAGTGAAAAGTGCTAATATCTCAGTACTGACCAATCCAATTCAGGGCTGAGTGGAAACAATGGTGATGAAAGCCTCTACGCTCAGAAAATACTGATTATTCAGAAGTAAGATATTTTGCTACAACATGTTAAATATTTTCAAATTTTAAATTTAGGATCAAAATATTTTGTTTAAAGAAAAAATAAACATGACTTACTATTAAAACATATTAATATTTCCCAAAATCAGAACATGATTTTCCAGTTTATATATATAAAATATTTTACCAATCCAAAATTGTTTGAAATCTCATTTTGAGGAATATTTTTAAGTAATTACTTTTATTTTGTTTCATAGGAACATAAGACTGGAAAGGACCTCACAAGTAGTAGCCATTTCATCATAAATGTAAAAATGTTTGTTTCTATTGCTTCAGGTTCTGGCAGAATTAGAACACCATTGCTCTGTTTATTATAAACTTTCTCTTACTCTTTGACTAAAGTTTATTCAAGATTTCTTTGTATCCAGTTGCTACTGCACCTGCATCATCCTTCAGACTACACTTGGAAAAAAAAGGAGATTGCATGCCTTTCAAAAGATTGGAGAGCAGGGTTTAAAAAAAAAATATTTTGTATTCAGTATTTACAAAAAAATATTTAGTATATAGAAGAAATATTCCATTAGTGCAGGTCAATTAGGAGGGTAAAAGGACTACATGAAGAGATGAAACAAAATCTTACGGAAGTGAAGGTGCCCACAATGATTAGTTGGTGTCATCAAATGGTAAAATTTAAACTACTATCAGATGCTTTTCACAACCAAGGTGGTTGTTTTTTTAAGTTTCAATTTCTTTTTTCTCTTATTAAAACAAATAATTACAGCTTTCACCATAACTTTCTATGTCTCTGGAAGCAATAGTCTCATAATTTTCATCATTTTCTGCTTGAGAAGCTCAAACAGTAACGGGAGACCCAACAACACTGCTCATCCATTGTAGGAGTTTCAGATGACCATGCTGATGGCTGTGGCATTTCTTGGACTGAAATTCATTACATTGTCACAACAGTTCAATAAATCAAAAGAAACATGTAGACCCCAAAGGGTAGAGGAGGTTCTTTTGAATAGTGTTCCAGCTATACTCTATGCATTAGAGCCAAAGGTCAAGTTTTTCCCTCCCCCCATTCAAATGGTAAAACTTGAGGTGTCATTTGAAATGAGCAATGAAAAGCTACAAGCTGTGAGAATGCAGCAAGACACCATACAAATAGACTTAGAGGGCACAGGAAAAAGTACTTTGAGATACTTTAGCTCTGGAAAAGCTCCAGCTGAAAAGAGAGGTAACTCTGTGACTCACTATATAAAATACAAAATCCACCAGAGTTCCTAGACCTTACAATGGATCCAGCTGTTTGGAAGTCTGTGGAAAACATTCCCTGGAAATCACATCATTTTTCAAGTTTGGTATCTTGTGCCATGCTTCATCTGTAAGGAAACTCAGAGCTGTTAAGATGCCAAAAATGCCAGGTGTATTTACATCTTTAAGAACTAGGGCATGTCTGCACTGAAATTATAGATTCCTCTCTGCATTTCAAGTCTCCAGAAATGCTTTATTTCAAAACACAATTAAAATAAATTAAGCAGACATGGGTACACCTGGGGTCAAAACCAAAACATCTTTCTGGAGTAGCTGAATGAAGCTTGTAGCACTTCACGTATTTTGATCATATTGATTTCAAGAACTGAAACTTTGAGTCTGATTTTGACATAAAACTCAAAGTTGTCTAATACTAGTTGAACACACCTGAATATTCCATTAGCTTGGCACAGATAAGAACATGTAAAATGCAGAGAGTGCTTGGGATATTGGCTCATGGGAATTGTAAAAAGATGTTGCAGATTCAGCCCAGAAAGAGCTCTCGGAGACTTTGGCTGCCTAAGCATAGCAGTCATCTATATGAATACACAGACTGAAATTTTTAGGCGCCTAGGAGTTATCCAAATTTAGACAGATCTTTAAAACAACTGGATGGTCCATCCTTTACAGTTCTATCAAGTACATTTCACAAAAAAGGTGGTAGAGTTTCCTAACTATAGACTTGTGAGACTTATTCTGACATAATCTTCCCAGTCCCGTATTTGGAAACAATTGACCCATCATAGAGCTTCAAAAAAAAAGGAAGAAATAAGCCTGAGGCAAAAACCTGCCACAACAAATTTTAACACATGTGATCAAAACTTGACAAAGATATAGGCAACCTAATACAAAATTTTTAATGGGAAGTGTCAGTCAATTTTAATTATATGTGTTGCTATCAGCTCCACCTATAATTAACAGTATTCCATTCTGTTGTTCAGCTGCATATTCTTTTCCCACATTTATCTAGAATGAGTCATATAGGAATAAAAATAGATTAACATTGTCAAAGCAGAGGGTTGATGTATGAGGGCAGATGTCTCTGTATTTCCCAAAAATGAAAGACCTAATTTTGACAGGCAATGAATACTTGCTCAGCAGTCTCTACTGGTTTTATCAATTCTCATTTGACCCTTAGGACTGGTCTGAAATGTATACAACCTTTAACAATTTAGAAAGGATTATGGAGGAATAAAAATACTTTTCTGAAGTTTCCTTGAGGGCATGAAACAGCACCCTAGGTGTACATATTATGTGAGACAGGAGCTGCTGTATATTACCTAGTCCAACTAATAAAAAAACCAAAAGTCATAAATTTCAGAATTTATGACTGAACCTTGCATTTAGGACAGGTGCAGGACTTTGTGATTCACTTTGTTGAACTTCATGAGGTTTCTGTTCCCTCATCTCTCCAGCCTGTTAAAGTCTCCCTGAACTCCAGTGCCACCCTCTGAGGTGTCAGCCTCCCTTCAGTCTGGTATCACCCATGAATTTGCCAAGGGTGAATTCCATCCTGTCATCCAGGTTGTTAACAGGGATGTTAAACAGTATTGGCTTCAGTATCGACTTCTGAGGAAAGGCACTGGTAACTAGTTACCAGTTGGACTTAATACTGTTAAATGTTAAAGCTGAGAGATTTTCAGGAACACAAAGAATACTTAGGAATCCATCTTCAACAGGTTGCTGAGGAGAGATTCTGCATCTCAACCTACATGAACATGTAAACTGACAATCTGTTTTACAGCCATTGCTTCATTTTACCTCAGAATTAGGGCCTGCAATAAGCTATCTAGAGGTGTGCGGCAAGTGTACGAGCCCATGTTTCTTCCTTCATCCACACCTCCTATTCCTGCATGGATATTTTTAAACTGTAGCAACTACATCCACTACTGTGAAACAACATCTTTTACAAATAAATTAGGTGTAAGCTACTCTGTCCAGTGGGACAGATCTCAAAACTCTATCATCAATAGACTTCTGTATAGCCTCTCTTTAATTACCTGGAAAAACTGGTGGGCTAGAGAAATGGAATTCCCTCCATGGAGTGAGCCTGACCTGTGCTATGTATTTGCCACTTGCCAACTCATTCATAACTATATATATTCAAAGGTTGTCTGATGTACAAGATTTTTTCTTCTGTAATATATAACTAAAAGCTATAGCATTTAAGGTTGCATTCAGCTCTCTTTTGCAAAGGATTATGGAATTGGGTAGGATCTAAGTCACTACACTATTATTATATTTAACATTTTTCTCCATTTCCCATTCAAGGCTGAATCTAGAACTGTAGTGTGACAAAAAAAAGTTCATTGGAATGTACTAATATACTATGTTTTGAAGCTTGCAATTAGATGCTTCTGTGCATATTTTCATCATTGCTTATAGTCAAAATTATGTTGATTTACTCTGTATACATTTTTCTGGAAATTTTAATTATGCTTTACTATCTCACCTTTGGGGAAGGCATAAATCATCTGCATAGTATCCTGCGTAGAAATTACGCTGATAACTTGATTATTTAAGAGGACTCAGGACAGCCCTTACTGCAGTGTCACTTAAAACACATAACTAAAGTGTAATAAATTTTGAGTTTCTAGGAATTTTTGTGACATCATCACAAATTGTAAAGATGTGTGATGGAATAAACCCATATACTAGAGTCATAATTACATTCTAATTATGCAAGGAGAAGTATTTATACTAAAACAGGCAATTAAGTGTAATTACACTAATGATGTAAATGTGCAAGCATTAACTGAAATTGATTTGAAAAGGAACTAGGGAAATGTATACAAATAAAACATATTTGATGGCTAAAAAAAAGCAAACCTCTCTGTTAAATGTTAAGTCTTAATTATGTATTAGGAACATCATGCAGGGAAATGCCCCAAGGTCATTTTTCCTCCCGGAGCTCCTACTAAATGCTGCTATTCTCTGGCCCTGAAGGAGAGTGAGAGATTACTTTTTTTACCCAGATCTTTTCAGCCAGATGGAGAGGGAACCTCTTAAGAATGCTCTCCAAAAGAAGTATCTGTGGCTATCTATGTGGTTAGTTATTAAATAGTGCAACTAACTGACACTCATGTTTTTCATATTTTCCCCCAAATAACTAATATTTGTTACACGCAGGCACCTGGAATGTCATTCCTTACTTTCTTTGTCATTATTTGCTTTCTAGCCTGACCACTTTCTTGTTCTCAGATCCCTGTCTTATGTCCTTCCTTCCTTGTTTACCACAAGGCATTAGCTAAATCAAGATTATGTTTTAAGAAAAATCCTAGTCTTGACTGCCCCACCCATGCAGTTACCTCATGATCTGTAGTAAACCTTGCAGAATTTTCTGCTACTTGATTTTCTTTGAATTTACCTGAAAAATCATAAATGTTTTCAGCACAGTTTTGTTTGTGTGAATGACAGTTTAAACCAAGTGTGCTTATGTGAAATGCTTATTAAAAAAGCAAAGGAATGCTTAGCATCATAAAGAGTCTACAAACAGAGTAAATAATATGTGGGCAAATTGTTCAGTGTTTCACAACTATGGGTAAATTGCACATTTAATGCACATATTGATAATTTTCTGTCATTCTAAAATAAACTAGTATATAGCATCTATGGAGTGTGTATGTCTGAAAACATTGTGTATATATGTGCATATATATATGTATATATATGTATGTATATATACAGATGTACACATATGTTTCATACACATATACATGAACACTCAGAGACTTCCTACTGAGCAAATGGCCACTTTCACTCTAAATTACGAAAGCTGCTGATTCTACCCCTGAATTGTCAAAGAAGTTTTTCACTCACCGGAATGGATGGATTGTCCAGAAATACTGTTTACAAGGATTCTCCTAGGGGAACATCATCTCTATCATCCTTTTGTGCTTCTGCTCAGGTCTGGGCACAATGAAATGCTCCTAAATATTATAGAATATTACAGAGAAAAACAACTTAATGCTTTTCCAGTTTTACTTTATTCTAGACACACAAAAAGGTTATGAAGTCATGACATGATCATCAATTCAAAAGCACTTGTAAATCTCAGCATGAACCTTTATCAGGCATTAGTCTAGAAAAGTGTGATTGCATTTGTCTTTGAAAAGTGTAACACAAAGAGAAGTGATCTCTCAGCAGAGTTTTAAGATCTTGACCAGGGCTGTCCTGACACAAAATTGAAAACTTATGTTGTTAGTCCAGCCCTGATCTCCTTCACTGCCTTTTTGTTTCTTGAACCTGAGAAACAACAAATGCACTATGGTAGATAGACGGCTGACCCTTCTTCTGCACCTTCGTATTTCTCTTGTAAGCCTGTACTGCTTCATGCTGCCTTACAGCTTATAGCTGTAATACAACCTTTATTCTGGATAGGTACTTCACTAAATCTCATGGAAGAACAGGGGGTTTGTTTTTAGGTCAAAGCTTTTCTCCAGTACTTAAAATGCAAGATTTTGTAAAGTGGTAAACTGATATGCACATAATGTAATAGCATCTGTTGCAAAAAGCAGCTGAACTAGGGCTCAGCAAGAGTTGTTGAACATTAGAAGTCCGGTTTCTTAAGGAACTGTCTATTCATTGTCCATCTCTGAGCCCATTCCTCTCTATGTACCTCTGAGCACAGTAACCAATCTCAATGAAATTTGAAAATGGAAGAAATGACAAAGCTAATTAAATTATCTCAAAAGTTCTGTCAGCTGGGCTGATGCAAGAATAAAAACTTGTCTCCTTACTGAAATAAAGGCAGCAAAAATCCTCTGTTAAATATTCAACTTGGCAGCCATGAGTTGGTCAGTAGTTGTCAATTATTCTTAGAACAAATGCCTTCTATACTGCCCTTAAAAATAAAGAGGAAGAGGAAGGCTAAGTGGCAAAAGACTCAAATCTGTAGAAAGCCAGGCTACTTCAGTGCCTGTAGTGTTTCAGTACTGCTTGTGACCCTTGTTATTGAAGTTACTGTTACCTGTTACTTAGCCTTTTCGCAGGATTCTCAAGTTTCAACTGTCAGATATGCAAACCTATGTCTTCAGGGTAAGGTTTCAATTCCAGGGCAACAAGTTTTCTGCATGCATAAGAAAGTTGAACCTAAGTCTGCAGCTGAAACATTACAGACTGAAGCAATTTGTTTAATGGTGTAAGTTAAGACACATAAGGGAATATATATCATGAAAGAAAAACTGAATTCCCAACCCTTTCCCAAACCTTGTAAAAGTGACATAGTTCAAACTGATATAGAGGTTTTGGATTTTTTTATGTATTGACTTTCAATTTTTTACTTAAAAAAAGATGTGATTAGGAAAATGATTCTTATCCACTTCTGCTTTACTAACTACCACCAACAAAATTATATGTTTGTGAGAAGTCACTCCCTAGGAGAGGAAAAGAGCAAATATTTCCTAAGAGTTCCTTTTATTTAAATCTCTTTAATTCAGGAATAATACTTAGCAGTAGACAAATGAAAAGCAATTGTGATAACAGAAACTAAAGACAAAGAAAATTACTGCATAAACATAAGTGGATTTGAATTTGAAATAACTCTTTCCTCTTACTTTAAATGTGAAAATGTTCTACCTCAAAGGTTTTCTTTTTCAATGAAATATACAGCCATATTATGAAGAGGCAAAGAATATTTGATGGGAAATCAGGGATGCATGGAAAAGGAACAAAAGTAGTGCTGTGTTTTGCCATACTTGTCTCTTCTTCATGGAGCCAGTAGTGCTGAAAGGAATTGACAAGACTGTGACTCAGGCAAACTAATAGGCTAGACAGTCACTCCTCATTCCAGACTAACTCTTATTTATTTTTAAACTAAGCTGATGCAATGTTAAGGTTGTGACATAAATTGACAAAAGAATGGACTTTAAAACTTAAGGTTAAAATCTGTCCCTTATCCTTTTACAGTCAGAGCTTAGTGCTGCCCTCTGACCTCCAAGCACAGTTCACAATATAGTTGGTAAAATAAATTATTTTGTCCATAAGTGGAGTGTCAAATCGCTGTTCTGTTTCTTAGAGGGATGTGAGTTCTCATTCTGCCCTCCATTTTGTCTCATGGGCTGAGTTATCTGGTAGGTCAATTTCAGCCTAAATTGGTATAGGGTGTGCTTTATATCATTTCATTTTTGAATGGCATACATGTCTCAGCCTTGCTAAGACATACAAAATTGAGACTAGACCAAAGACAGTGAGGGACGAAACTGATGATATACAAGGTTAGATCATACTACAAATGGATCTCAACAGTTCTGGACGAAGTTCTTTTTCTAGTATGTTCCCCTTCTTTTCTAGTCTTTTCAGAGTCAATGCCCCAAAAAGATTTAATCAGAGAAAGAACAAGCAGAAAGCAGTTGCTTCCTTTAGGCTTTGTATAAGATAGGTCTAATGTATGGTGACATATCCTGTAGAATTCTTTGCTACTTACAGTGTTGGTAATCTTTCAGCCGTTAAGGAATTCAGCAGTATGATGTTGCCAGGAAGTAAGGTATGGAAAGAAAATGGCAACAATATCTGCATTTGAATAAAAGCCATGTGGGAGCAGAGTGAGATTCAATAGCTGACTAGTTAGAATGGTTTTCTGGGAGGTTAGATGACTTGGTCTTCTGTTTTTAATGATTGAGCAGACCACAGATTAGCTCCAGTAAATGCCAACTTGTTGACTACTGTAATTTCATGACTTCTATCAAAACCTTATAAACTCAGATATCTAAGATTGGGAAAAAACCTGAGTTGAAGTCACATCTATCCCAGGAGCATTCTATGAGCACTTGATTAAAGGGAGAAAGAAAAGCAGAAACATCTCTTTCAGAAATTCACTTTATAAAGAAAGAGTGACATGCAGAGAGCATCTTCAGCTATGATTCACAAGCGGAGATAGAATTTCAGCTATCTTTTAACCAAATGCTGGTAATGCTTTTGTGGAGTGCAGTTAAAGCTTAATCTTTCCTCAGCATTTCTTATGAGGTAGCTTATGAGGATTCCTTCTGTCCTCCTAGTGTATGATGTTCTCAGTTTGAAGTGGTTTACTTCCTAGACATGGAGGGACCTCAAAGTCTAACTTTGGGTCCTGCAGGGTGCTAAGAAGTTGAAGAGCTGCAACACAGCATTTTGTCACTTATTTCTCCCTTTTATGAGCTGAGACCAGCTGTTTAAATGTGATTGCAATTCTTTTTTTTTTCTTTTTTTTTTTCCCCAGAAACAGATTGGTTACAGGGCAACCCTCTCTTTCAACATCTGTCAACACAGCATTGTCACTTATTTCTCCCTTTTATGAGCTGAGACCAGCTGTTTAAATGTGATTGCAATTCTTTTTTTTTTCTTTTTTTTTTTCCCCAGAAACAGATTGGTTACAGGGCAACCCTCTCTTTCAACATCTGTTCAGCATATTACTCATATATTCAGATTTTCCTGCTCACTCAGCATGTTATAGCTCACTACAACATACTAAATATTCTTCTGGAGTGAGCAGGGGGGTTTCACAGGCTTCAAGTCTGCTGGTTCCAGCTACAGATGATCCTAAATCCAAAACTCTTAGTTTTGACCACTGTGACTTTATATGTGGTTTCTCTTATGCACTGCAGTCTTAGTACCGAGATAAAGTGGCAAATAGAAAGGTCCATTACATCATGCCGTACAGTACATGTGCTTGAGTTCTACTGAATGAGGTAAACCCCATGCAAAGCATCATTATTCTGTTGAGATATGCAACATTCAAACTGGCAGAATTATCATTTTTAGACAATCTGTAGAGCAGTATGAGAACATCAATTCAAATGATTTTTCACATATTTTCAGTTTGATTTAATACGAAGACAAGCTTTGTGTCTGTCTCGTCCTTTCTTGTTTCCTTTTCTACGTTTTAACTAAACTATTGGTCAGCTTTGATCAAATCTTAAAAAAAAAGGAGAAGTGGTCTGAAAAGTAAGTTCTTACAAGTTGCATGAAAAACAGAAATTGTCAAGCAGACAAGAGAACTAATTTTTTGTAGAAATAGCAAGTAGATCTTTGTGAGTATTTGTTCATTGCAAAATCTGCTTGGAAAGAGTTAGCTGGCCAAGCACCATAGACAGACAGCCCATCTAATTAACACAAGTCACTCAAGATGAGCCACAGTACATAGTATCTCTTTCCTATATATCTAAGCCAGGTGTCACAGAGAAGTTGTTACCACAGAATACTATGAGGAAAGCAGACCTGAAATTAGAGTTTTGTGCTCATTATTTCTCTTATACATAGAATGGTTTTATTTATTCAGTCTCCCACGTAATGCTAATATAGATCTGGATTCAACGCTGGTTACTTGCAGACATAGTTGAAATGCAAGTATATTAAAATATACTAGGTGTAGACTGCTAGGTGTAGAATTCTGTACTGGTTTTGGCTGCGATAGAGTTATTTTTCTTCACGGTAGCTTGTATGGGGCTACGTTTTGGATTTGTGCTGGAAACAGTGTTGATAACACAGGGATGTTTTAGTCACTCCTGAGCAGTGCTGACACAGAGTCAAGGCCTTTTCTGCTTCTCAGACTGCCCCGCCAGTGAGTAGGCTGGGGGTGCACAAGAAATTGGGAGGGGACACAGCTGGGACAGCTGACCCCAACTGAACTGACCAAGGGATATTCCATACCATATGACATCATGCTCAGCATATAAAGCTGGGGGAAGAAGAAGGGAGGAGATGTTTGGAGTTACAGCATTTGTCTTCCCAGGTAACTGTTATGTACGATGGAGCCCTGCTTTCCTGGAGATGGCTGAACACCTGCCTGCCGATGGGAAGTAGTGAATGCATTCCTTGTTTTGCTTTGTTTGCATGTGCAGCTTTTACTTTACCTGTTAAAATGTCTTTATCTCAACCCATGAGTTTTCACACTTTTACCTTTCCGATTCTCTCCCCCATCCTGCTGGGGAGGAGTGAGCGAGCGGCTGTGTGGAACTGAGATGCCCACCAGGGTTAGAACATGACAACTTCTCAAGAAGAATGTGAGTAATTTTATGGTGATATGCAGTATTTTCATTTGGTTATTCTTCTAACTACAGAGAATCATAGCATTAGTCATGCAATATTTTTTAATTTGAGCTACCTTTATTTTGGTTTGCTACCTAAGTTTAAGACAGTGTTTGTTCATTTTTTTGTTTTGTTTTTAGACTTCTAAATAATCATAAATTAGAATCCATATTATGCTTCATCTGATGAGTTACAATGTATTGCATTGTACAAAGAAAATTGATTATTACGTACAATCTATATTGTAAGTCTGAAGCATAACCTTAATCTTAACACTGTTAAGTATAATTTGCAGTTTAATTCAATATCTGCATGCTGCTACAGATTCTACTGAAACTGTTGTTAGGAAAGAAACATTGCCCTTTCAAAGTTCTTAGAAGTTTATGGTAGCCTGTCTACATTGCATCTCTTCTGCTCCATTATTGTTTTTGGCCTTTCTTTTATTGTCTATAATCATATGTTTTGCTCTTGACCATATGACCATCTGTATCTAATGATACTAGCTAAATTAAAAGGGAGGATCTCTGAAGTATAAGATTGTCTTCCTATTTTGTCATCATTTCTATAACTGATTCTCCATGTATGCATTTTGCTTCATGAAATATATTATTTGAAAAAATCTAATATATGTGAAAAAGCCTAAATTGAATATACTGAAAACAATTCTTAAGGATCCAATGTGAAACCCATTGCCATGTATAAGTGTGCAGTTCTGTGAGCCACTGAATATTTAGAAAGTGTCAAGCATTCTTGTCCCCCATTACTTTTACAAGGAGTCCTGTGTATCCAAAAACATTGCAGAAGGTGCTAAACTTGACATATATAACTGAAATGACAGAATATATCAGCTATAATTCCTTCTATATAACCTGGAAATATCAGCTTCACAGAATGCTGACTGAAAATTAAAAAGTAGTTCTGTGGTTTTCAGGTGATAAATAAGTAATTTTATTAGACACAGTGACAAAAAATATACAAACCTGGGAAATCTTTCTTTTGCATACAAGACAGTAGGATTGCACAGATATGCTGGTATCTACATACAGTGATTTTTTTTAAATCTAAGATCCTGAGTGATATACTGTAAAATGGTGATTTGTGAAAATCACAGAATAGCAGAAAAGCTAAAATGCATTCCTTTTTTCTTATCTGTTCACATAATTTCTCCACCAAGATATAGGCTGAAGTAATGAGGTTACAAGGCATAAAAATTACACAGGCCAAGAATGCTAGCTGTGGTCAAATGATTTACTCATCAGCATTAGACTACATATGCAAAGCTTTTGGCCATTGTGTTCCCAGCTGGCAGCTACCACTAACATCTGGGCCATTAACATCAGAATTAGTAATCTACAGAATTGTTCCTTCTATCACTTCCAGCTAATACTGGACTCCAATTAGCACTCTTCCAAGCCCACCTGCAAAAATGTCTAACAGCTTCAAATATCTAAATGTTACAGACTGTGGAAGGTTACATGAACAGAAAATAAGATCACAGCTACTTGGAATATTCTGTAGGTTCTGGGTGTAGGAATCATTCCCTCCATTAGCCCTTTAGCAAATGACCACGGTGACCATTTCCTTAGAAACAGAGCTCGAACAATTTTATCAGATGGAAGTTTCCTGAGTGCAGGTCTGCAGATAAAAGCAGAACTTCTTGAAAGTAAAAAACCAAAAATACAACAGCCACTTCTTTGTTGATTTCCCTCTCCAACCACTTCTACTGTGACACCTAACACTTAAACAGTGAGTGCAGAAGCCAGGGATAAGTGGTTATTTATATACTGTTTTGTTTTTATTTAGCTAACAACAACATAAAAATCTTAAAACTCGTAGGTGATTTAGTCAAGAGGACCCACTACATTGCCTACAAAACTATCTTTCTCAAATGAACCCACCATTGCCACTTTCACCTGTCCTCTTGCTATGTTTTTTAAGCTCATTACATTCTTCATGTGTTTAGTTTTAAACTAAGTGTAAACGTACTGGAACCACAGTTGTGAATTTTATAACATCACAGGGCCTAGAGCCTTCATTTCTCCTAGAAACACTTAGTAATTAAAATAACAATGTGATAGCACAGTTGTAGCTCCAGCCCATCAGTGGCACCACTGGCCTGCTCTTCTCTGACTGCATTTGCTCATATAGTATAGCTGTCTACATTAAAGCTGAACTGGACCTTGGGTTTTTTTCTTTGAGAAGTTTGATATAAACACACATTTGTAGATATGTTAAACCGCATGATATGTGGAGGAATGAATGAAAGCATTTTCTTCCAGAAGGTCTTGGGTCTGTACTTGTCCTAACTTTGGGATTTTGAAGCCTTATCCTTCCAGTCCTTGGTTCATCTCCTCTTTTTTGTAGTTTTATCCTCATTCCACCTGAATCACCTAAGTATCAAAAGGAAGTAGATATCCATTCAGCTGTGTCTTGCGGTTTATGTGCACCTAGATTTCTTCTCTGTCTCTGGTTGGCCAATAGAGTCAATAAGACAGAGCTGTGAATGAGGGATAAAAATCATTGGACTTTTCATGATCTTGTGTTAACTTTTAGGTATCCTGATGTTAACCCTGATATCAATGTTTGCCTATGCTTATCAGGCAATTAATGAACTCAAGAGAGACTTAGAGCATGTGAGAGATGTAGACCAGGACTGGACAACTTAATAACACTTTTATCTTTGATATTTTTGCTTAAGAGAGATTCTTTATTATCTCTTTCTCCTCCACTTCAACACAATTTGAAAGGTTCCCAGTTGCATAAGGCTCAGACAATTACATGAAAGCTGCAAAGTAATTTGGTTTCACCTAAATAGTGGAGCTACATAACATGTCTCTCCCTCTGAAATAACAAGATACTTACACTTTGAACTTGAGACCTGAGTGAAGCAGAACATCATGCTGAGAATTTGAATTCCTGTAATTTGATTTCAGAACAGTACATTCATTTCATTTGCAAGTGTACAGAAGAGATAACACTGCAGTCAATTATGGTCAGATGTGTAGGAATTTATTTCGACTGGTGAGATAAACTGTGTGATGATTCCAATGTGCATGAGAGACACGTGCAGTACCGTGTCGCCAGATGTGGTGGAAAAAAAGAAAAAAAAAAAAGATTTAGTGGCAAAAATGAGAACTTGTATGTAGGAAAAACAAGTACCGTTCTCAGCTCTGAGGAGTCCTGATTTGGACATTCTGCCATCTGCTATACAATGGGATAAGGAAACTCCCATTGTTCAATAAATCAGATTTCTGTTAACTAATAATGAAGGCAGCCTCAGCTGTCAGCAAACAGGGAGAATTTTCTTCTTTGCTAAAACTCTTTACATGCCTTATCAGGGAAAACAATTTTGTTCAACTTGTCAATCAAAGCATTTATGACTTTAAACTGGTAGGCAAACTTAAATGGCTTCATGTTTCTTTATTTTCACAATTTGGATATCTGAGGTAGTTTTTGTTATTTTACTGATGTCTGAAATGTATTATTACAAATAACAACAACACAACAGTAAAAAAGAAATTTCCAGCTGACATAAATGGATGGAGCTTTACCAAATCCTTTGTTACTACACTGATTTACCAGCTGTTAACCTGGCTTTTTATATAGACAGTATAAAAGCAAGGCAAAAAAATTTGTATAAGAAGGTCAAGTACTTTAACTAATTACTGGCTTCTCAGCAGCTTTCTTCACTACTTTGGCACATAGATTCCCAGGGGATTCAGGGCCCTATCTTTCTGAACAAAATTATTTTGAAGGCGGACAATGCAGCGTCTCTTAACACTAATTGACTGGTGCTATAATCAGTCAAATTATAGCATGAATTGTATTAATGCTAATTACAGTGGAGAAAGATGATCTTGTGCCAATAGTACAAGACTGAGAGTTATGGAGATTCAAACGCTTTTTCCATCTTTGCCACTGATTTTCTGTGTATCCTTGGGTAAGTCATATGAGCTCAGTTTACCATACATTGTGCTTGGTAAACTTATTTACCAAAATTTTCTTCTCTCATGTTGCTGCTTCAAAGGAGCAGTGTGAGACTAATTCATTGGAAGCACTTGGAAACCATTCATGTAAAGGTACCACATAACTAATAGGATTACATTGCTTTAGAGGGATGTTGCACCTATGCACCACTGTGTGTGAGAAATAAGGGCCATCTATCAGTTAATCTATCTCAAAAAAGTTCCTATGACTGAGGATATTTCAGTGATGTCTTTGATTCTTTCTCTAGAAAGATAAAAAGTGAATTACCTGAACTTACAAATGTTGAAAACAAACTGAAAAAAGGGAGAAGGAAGGGCAAGGCAGATGAAAGTGCTCTGTGTTTGTATAGTTGATAGGTATATATCTGTCATACAGCAAAGTATCAAATATTGTCACTTTGCCGTTTCTTTGCACCAACCATTTACATTCTCCAATTTTTACAAGCTGAGTATGTCTCACTTTCATCTAAGTACCAGGATATGAAACTGAAGGCTTCCTGAGTTCTCTCCCATCCAGTCACATCCTAGTAAGTGGCATAATTTAATCCTTTTTATTAAACCGCTACTTGATTTCCTTAATCAGTTTTTCCCTTTTTTTTTTAAGTGGAAGGAAAGATGGGTGAAAGCCCTGCATTATAGCAGTAATTAACTTTTAGAAGCCTTTGTTGTTGAATTCCTTCCCAGCTGAAGATCTTATTTGTGTTGCTACAGAATATCAATTAGAATTTTGGACTGTAGAGAGTGCATAGCAAAAATTGTACCTTCTCTATAAAGGCCTATATATGTCAGATAGGATGTAACAACTTTGTTACACGATGCTTGGTGAGCATGAGAAGAATTACTAGGGTCCCCTGGAAATGAGGTGCAAATCTCAACAGGCCAACACCCAAAAATGTCAGGAACAGAGAGCTGAAAATTTAAACTGCTGGCTTCAGATACCTTGATTATCTTGGGTCTTATAATCCTTTATTTTTATTGACTATTGAATGGCTATAGATAGGCTAGTAAGAATTAGAAGCAAGAAATGGCTTAAGCTTTCCAAATATATCTCAATCTGTGTCAAAATCCAGAGAAATTTTAGTTCTTCAATGCAGAGTCATTCTTGAGACATAGCTGAATTATGTCATGTAAAAGAGGACATCCTTCCTAATATTACAAATAATATCTCATACCAAAGGGAATTGTCACATGGACTCGGAGAAAAAAACTATTTTTAAAGAATCTCTTTTTCAGTACGACATTCTTCTGGCCTGAATCACATGGCTTCACACTCTCTATGAAACATGTAGTTACTTAATTCCTTTAAACATTAACAGACAATGTGATAGTTGGCTCTGAAAATTCACAGAGTGAATTTAGACTTATTCTCCATGGTCAAGACAAATTTCACGTTAGTATTTACAGTATAGTTATGCTTATTGGAACACTATTCTTCACCTAGCAGATTTACTGGATGAAATAGCAGTAAGAGTTTTCACTAAAATAATTCAATCTTTATTTTGCTAGAAATTAGAATACTTTTCAAATGTTCTCCAAATCAAGATGTTTCAGCATAACAAGAAAACATTTGAAAGATATAAACAACAAAGCATTTGAAAGATATAAACAACTAAACATAATTAGTAAGACATAATAACCTATAATTATGGTAAAAACAGGCTTCAAGATATAATTGAAGAGGCATAAAAATGTCAAGATTTTTCATACTTACTGCAACAGGCAACAAACAAAAGCAACAGCAACATTTATATTATTCGTAACATTCTAAAATGTGTGTCTTTTTGGCTGTTTCTATGCCTGTCTTCCATTTCAAAGCAAATATGTTTCAAAAGCATGAGAGAGAGATGCCTTTACTCTTTTTCTGAATCATTAACAAAAAATGTCAAGGTATTCAATGTTTAAAATTTGTTTTTCTGGAGGACATAGCAAAATACCTTCTGAATTCTTGAAACTACAACTTAACATGGACTATTTTGTAAAGAACAGGACATCATCTGATAAGTTTTAGAAATCTGAATATAAAATGAAAAGACGTGTACATATGAAAAATACCTGAGCTCATTGTGATAAAAAACATTCAGTTATTCTATTGTGATGAGAGTCTTTTGTTGAACTATCACTCCTACAAGTAGATCTATTTAAGTTTCTAAGTTAAATGGCAATGTAATACAGTAGTAACCACAGCTAACCACTGCTACTCTTGGAGCAAAATATTTGAAAAAGGAAGAGTTAATACATGCTTTCTCCTTCAACTTAGAAACACTAAATCTCATGTATTTCCCAACAGCATATGAAATTCTGAATTCACTGATTTTGTAAGTGTCAACAAATCTTTAGTCTGGTCTCTGATGGATTTGTTCAAAATATGGTCAGATTCAGATACGTATTCTATATTTAATGAAATCCTTTACTTCACTTTAAGTGTTATGAAAAAATTTTGGTCTGTTTCATTCCTTATATACCATATGTCAAGGACAGAACATGTTAGATATGGATTTCACCTGTTTGGCACCCTTAAAACCATGAATGTTCTTTAAAGTTTGAAAATTTCTTTGCATCTCCTACAAATTACTGTCTACAAATACTACTGTCCATTAGGTAGTATGAGGAACCTTGTGCCAATAGTACAAGACTGAGAGTTATGGAGATTCAAACGCTTTTTCCATCTTTGCCACTGATTTTCTGTGTATCCTTGGGTAAGTCATATGAGCTCAGTTTACCATACATTGTGTTTGGTAAACTTATTTACCAAAATTTTCTTCTCTCATGTTGCTGCTTCAAAGGAGCAGTGTGAGACTAATTCATTGGAAGCACTTGGAAACCATTCATGTAAAGGTACCACATAACTAATAGGATTACATTGCTTTAGAGGGATGTTGCACCTATGCACCACTGTGTGTGAGAAATAAGGGCCATCTATCAGTTAATCTATCTCAAAAAAGTTCCTATGACTGAGGATATTTCAGTGATGTCTTTGATTCTTTCTCTAGAAAGATAAAAAGTGAATTACCTGAACTTACAAATGTTGAAAACAAACTGAAAAAAGGGAGAAGGAAGGGCAAGGCAGATGAAAGTGCTCTGTGTTTGTATAGTTGATAGGTATATATCTGTCATACAGCAAAGTATCAAATATTGTCACTTTGCCGTTTCTTTGCACCAACCATTTACATTCTCCAATTTTTACAAGCTGAGTATGTCTCACTTTCATCTAAGTACCAGGATATGAAACTGAAGGCTTCCTGAGTTCTCTCCCATCCAGTCACATCCTAGTAAGTGGCATAATTTAATCCTTTTTATTAAACCGCTACTTGATTTCCTTAATCAGTTTTTCCCTTTTTTTTTTAAGTGGAAGGAAAGATGGGTGAAAGCCCTGCATTATAGCAGTAATTAACTTTTAGAAGCCTTTGTTGTTGAATTCCTTAGCAGCTGAAGATCTTATTTGTGTTGCTACAGAATATCAATTAGAATTTTGGACTGTAGAGAGTGCATAGCAAAAATTGTACCTTCTCTATAAAGGCCTATATATGTCAGATAGGATGTAACAACTTTGTTACACGATGCTTGGTGAGCATGAGAAGAATTACTAGGGTCCCCTGGAAATGAGGTGCAAATCTCAACAGGCCAACACCCAAAAATGTCAGGAACAGAGAGCTGAAAATTTAAACTGCTGGCTTCAGATACCTTGATTATCTTGGGTCTTATAATCCTTTATTTTTATTGACTATTGAATGGCTATAGATAGGCTAGTAAGAATTAGAAGCAAGAAATGGCTTAAGCTTTCCAAATATCTCTCACTCTGTGTCAAAATCCAGAGAAATTTTAGTTCTTCAATGCAGAGTCATTCTTGAGACATAGCTGAATTATGTCATGTAAAAGAGGACATCCTTCCTAATATTACAAATAATATCTCATACCAAAGGGAATTGTCACATGGACTCGGAGAAAAAAACTATTTTTAAAGAATCTCTTTTTCAGTACGACATTCTTCTGGCCTGAATCACATGGCTTCACACTCTCTATGAAACATGTAGTTACTTAATTCCTTTAAACATTAACAGACAATGTGATAGTTGGCTCTGAAAATTCACAGAGTGAATTTAGACTTATTCTCCATGGTCAAGACAAATTTCACGTTAGTATTTACAGTATAGTTATGCTTATTGGAACACTATTCTTCACCTAGCAGATTTACTGGATGAAATAGCAGTAAGAGTTTTCACTAAAATAATTCAATCTTTATTTTGCTAGAAATTAGAATACTTTTCAAATGTTCTCCAAATCAAGATGTTTCAGCATAACAAGAAAACATTTGAAAGATATAAACAACAAAGCATTTGAAAGATATAAACAACTAAACATAATTAGTAAGACATAATAACCTAAATAATTATGGTAAAAACAGGCTTCAAGATATAATTGAAGAGGCATAAAAATGTCAAGATTTATCATACTTACTGCAACAGGCAACAAACAAAAGCAACAGCAACATTTATATTATTCGTAACATTCTAAAATGTGTGTCTTTTTGGCTGTTTCTATGCCTGTCTTCCATTTCAAAGCAAATATGTTTCAAAAGCATGAGAGAGAGATGCCTTTACTCTTTTTCTGAATCATTAACAAAAAATGTCAAGGTATTCAATGTTTAAAATTTGTTTTTCTGGAGGACATAGCAAAATACCTTCTGAATTCTTGAAACTACAACTTAACATGGACTATTTTGTAAAGAACAGGACATCATCTGATAAGTTTTAGAAATCTGAATATAAAATGAAAAGACGTGTACATATGAAAAATACCTGAGCTCATTGTGATAAAAAACATTCAGTTATTCTAATGTGATGAGAGTCTTTTGTTGAACTATCACTCCTACAAGTAGATCTATTTAAGTTTCTAAGTTAAATGGCAATGTAATACAGTAGTAACCACAGCTAACCACTGCTACTCTTGGAGCAAAATATTTGAAAAAGGAAGAGTTAATACATGCTTTCTCCTTCAACTTAGAAACACTAAATCTCATGTATTTCCCAACAGCATATGAAATTCTGAATTCACTGATTTTGTAAGTGTCAACAAATCTTTAGTCTGGTCTCTGATGGATTTGTTCAAAATATGGTCAGATTCAGATACGTATTCTATATTTAATGAAATCCTTTACTTCACTTTAAGTGTTATGAAAAAATTTTGGTCTGTTTCATTCCTTATATACCATATGTCAAGGACAGAACATGTTAGATATGGATTTCACCTGTTTGGCACCCTTAAAACCATGAATGTTCTTTAAAGTTTGAAAATTTCTTTGCATCTCCTACAAATTACTGTCTACAAATACTACTGTCCATTAGGTAGTATGAGGAACATAGAATTACCCTATTTTATATCTGATTTTATAAGGGTTTCAGTACAGAAGACCTTTGAACAGAATATCTTGATGGGTTACTGTACTTTTATATGTCTTTTATAACTTAATTTTTTTCTGGTGTGTTTTTTGGAAGGATCATCCATGATGGAGAGGCTTAACAAATGATGACACTGATGATTATTATTATGCAGTAGAGAATGCTAAATATGGGAAAGCTTCTTCTGTTGCCCCCAAAAGTGTGGAAGTTGGTCAAAATCTCAACAAAAATGGAAACCACTTAATTTAGGAAGACTTCTTTTTAAAATGGGATGTGGGCGAGAAAGGGAGAAATTTTTTTTCAGTTCATATATTATATTAAAACCAAAAAGAGCTGGTTTCTCTTTTTGGTTCTAATGTAGATTTTCCTTCTTGGGGTCAAGACCCTGAACCTCTGTTCACACCTTTGTAAATCTGACATAACAGTACTTTTTTTTAACACAGATTGATATGTCTGAAATCTTTTCCAGTGAAAGATGGCCCTTTCTTCAAAATAAACATATTGATTGGAAAAAACACAGGAACAGCTTGCTCAGAGAGGTGGCAAAGTAACCATCTTTGGAGATATTCAAAACACAACTGGACACAGTCCTGAGCAACCTGCTCTCATTGACCCTCCTCTTATTAGGGGGTTTGAACTAGAGGTCCTTTCCAGTCTCAACTATTTGGGGATTCTAGGAAATGCAAACTTCAAGTTCTTGTAGAAAAAAATGAAAACAACAGCTAACAAGCTACTAGTTTTCAGGCAGAAAATGCGGAAAACTTCTGAAGCACAGTCTCAGTGAAAACTAAATATTTTCATTATCACAAAAGTTTTCACAAGAAGAGAAACTTCCCCTTCGTAGCAACATTTCTTGAGGTTTTACCATTTCTCTGCTTTTCCTAATTAATCTTGGCCTCAAGGCCAAAAGCATTCACTTATAGGGACAGCAATATATATACAGTGCATATATATATCATGTTCAGTTGCTTTCCTGTATATCTCCAACTAAGCCGTCAAATAATTAACATATATGGCTGCATTTTAAACACTGTTTCTAGCTGAGGATCTACAGTGTCCTGAAAAACTTAATTAGATATAGAAACAAATGAAAAATTGCACAGGTCAGAGAATTTTGTATGGGCTACAATCTAACAGGAACACACAGGAAGACTAACAATATTTTGTAATAATTCATCTTGAAGTTAACTGGAGTGTGATAGAACATTTTAGCAGCAAGTACAGTCTAAAACATAATTTATTTTCCATCAAAAGTTTAAAGGGAAGATGTTTACCTGTTACGGTAGCTGAGCTAGGTAGTTCCATTTCTATCATTAGAGATGCACACATTCTCTTAAAACACTAGCTTTTTAAGCACTAACACTAGTTAAGTTCAGCAGAACACCTATATATCTGATTGGTTTATCAATGTGTAAAGCAACCAGTAATGGCAGTTAGTAGAAACAGTGCTTGAGAGGAAAGACATAATCTCTTAAAAAGGAAAAAAAAAAAGCAGCAGCGGAGATCACAAACTGCTTAAAAAGGAAAAAAAAAGTAGCAGCGGAGATCACAAACTGTCAAACGGGGTCAACCAAAAATTCGCGTTTGTCCTTATTCAAGATCAAAAGTTGTTTATGCAACTAGCAACTAGCACGTCAAAATAAATAAAAATTCGCGTTTGTCCTTATTCAAGATCAAAAGTTGTTTATGCAACTAGCAAGAGATACGTCAAGATTCAAAGAGCTGGTGTCAAACACCATCCAAAAATATAAGGAAGGAAATGTGACTCTGAACATCATCAGCATACAAATAACAAAACCACATGCTTTTTAGTTCAGGCTCTCAGTGGGCTTAATACATCTGACTGTTCAATATGGCACTTAGCCGTATTAGAATATAAGGCCATCATCGATTCTAGGTATGTATGTACTTCATTTTACTGTATTGCAAGCTATTTGCAACAAAAGCCCTTCACTACTGTTTTTGCTTGCTTTTTTTTCTCTGTTCTGTAAGTTAATGTACATATGTATTGCCATATGCAACTGGCTGAGAGGCATTTTTTCAAATTAAGTGTGAAATGTAACAAAGAGAAAAGAATCTTAATGCAAAAGGAGAAGTTGCAGGAAAAAGGTGACTATGATGGTGTCTGTCTTATCTACTCTTTGATGATACTACGTACAAGAACACCTCATTCTGGACGTACCTTTTGGCCGAATCACTGATATTTATTAATAAAAATTTATATTATTAAAAGCCAGGGATATTTTAACAGATCACATGGAAGACCATAGTCCCTACAACTCTTCCTTTCTTTACTTCTGCCTCATTCATCCACACCGATTAAATGATACTATGGTACTTTGACCAAGTGATATTCCATTATGTCTGAAGGAATAAATCGATCCTTCCAAACTGTACTGTTTAAGTCAATAAAAATGAGGAACACTCCAGCACCAACACTCTGGAAAAGTGCCATCTTAAACCAAAGCCAAACTAATTAGAAGAATAATGCTATTAAATATTATTGTAGGACTTTCAGTTTTCATTCTCAGTTACCTTTACTTCAACAAGATACAAAAAAGAGAGAATCTTTAGTAAAAGTTTGCCCTATTTGTTTTTACTGTAGCATTTACAAAGGAAGGAAAATCTCAGTCATTAGGCTAAATATTAAACCATCTCAGGATCCATTTCCAAAACAAAATCTTTCACTGGCTCTTTAGTCAGGTGAAGTTTCCAAAATCACAGTGCCCTCTATGTAATTATCCTAGGTAATATTATTCCTTCTCTATTTGGAAATGTGCACCCTGCCAATTAAAAGAGCATACCTTCCTTCTGTTAATACCACTGTCCTTAATTAGGAGTTCTGATGCTTTTCAAAAGAGGTCAGACAACAGCCCATCTGTTTAGGCAGAGGTTTATTTAACATTGCGTATGTAAGATCTGGATAACTACAGTCATATGATTACCAAACAGCAATTGCCATAGTCAAATAACTCCTGTGTCCTTGAGTGACTTCAGATGACTGGGTTCCTTTTTGGTAGCTTTCTATTTACTTCAGTTCAGGAAAATCCAAAGACTTTAGTTAGTATTTCTTTATTCCTAACTGCCATTGTATATGTTAATGCCTGTTAGCTAACTAATTACCGATCTTGTTTGCTAATTTAGTTTAATATATGATTAGGATTAAGCTATAAGAATTTAATCATTAAACTAAAACTTTATGAAAAGGAAAAGCCTGTTCTTCTACCCTTTATTTCACATACCAACAACAGGAGCAACAGTTATATCACTTTATTATTTTGCATATATGTTGCTTTTGTGACAAGCTTTCAATACTGTACTTCCAACGGCTGAGATACGCAGAAATTATGTCATCTGTGATTCATACACTGCTTTTGAATTCAAGCTCATTTTCTAGAACAAACCAGTGTACTATATTTTTTAAAAAATGGGAAAAAAAAGAAAAAGAGCAGTTATCCATTTATTAAGTGTGAGTACACTAACTGAGACACTGTGTACATCAGGCAGTGACAGAGGAAATGGAGGCAAGAGGGTAGATGATCCCAGGGTAGTTTCTTTATTCCTTTTTTTTAGAACTTTTTTTCTGCCTTCAAAAAGCTCAAACTATAGCACAGCAGCATACTTTCCAAAATTTTTTGTCATAAAGTAACCCTGAACAAGTTAATATTTATGCTAAAAAAAGTCATGTATTAGAGGATGGTATCTAAAAGCTGAACTTGAAGTATTTCTACGGGTTGGTTATCAACATAGTTCAGTGCCTTCAGTGCCTTCACTTTTTACATTTTGGCTAATATGAATGTTGATCTAATATAGTCTCATTAAAAGATATTTATTTTAAAATGTAATATCATACATTTAGAATGTCAAGATGTCAATGTTAAAAATAGACAAACAGACTTATGTGTAAAGGACAACAACATCTTCACATATGCATAATTCTAGCTCCTTGAATTTTGAATCAACTAGACCATCAAAGCTGAATGTCTGGAACCAGAAACAGGCCATTTTTATTAATACAAACAAACTCCTTCTGTCTTTGGAAAACAATCCTATAAGGACCAAATTGTGTAAACACACACTTCTGCTTCTCCAGATTTTGGCTTAATTAACTTTTCCCCCTGCTCTTCGCTGATAATTGCCCTCAGTTCCCTTTATAGAAACAAGGGATCTCTGCAAATTGTAGTTCAAGATTGTAGGGACCATTACGATTGTGTTTGTGTTTTAACAATTATTCAACAACAACAACAACAGATGTGCAAATGCTTTTAGGTGGACAATCCAGATTTACTAATTTTCTAGTATCTTTGCATTTACGTTTGTTTTGTTACTTGTATTCATTATTGCAGTTGCCCTCCCATTTATATCTGTATAATCCAGATGACTCCTGGTAGGCTTTGAGGAATTATTTTGTGCTATGAGTGGTTATATGACAATGTGGAGTCATCTAAGATTCCAGTATGTTAAAGAGCAATTCTTCATTCTGGTTCACCACATGGTCCAACCACCAATTGTACTAATAAAAATAAGGGAGACATCACAGTTCCAGAATAAGTAGTCTGGACTAGAGGAGACTGGTGCTGTCCAGAGATGTGCACATCAAAACAAAAACCTGCAGTCAGTGACCTCATGATACATGTGAAGGACTTATTTGCTAAAGGATCAATAGAACATCCTACCGATGATCAGATAGAAGTCACCAAATCATATCAAAAGTGAATTACAAATTGCTGTGTTCAGCCCTTGTCAGAGTATTTCTCTGCACAGGTAAATTTGGGATTTTAGAAACCCTTAAACCATGATCTGAACCACAGCCTACTTACTTTAATAGGAATAAATTTAAAGTGACCTACTTGGTCACTCCTCTTTCACTTTCTTTTTTCTGAAATGATAACCTACTGAAGTAGAGAAGACAAACTGCCACCCAAAAACCTACATCCTTTGATGGAGTCAGAGCAAGAAAGTTCTCCAGTTCCAGGACTCCAGTCAGGGAGCAGAGTTTAAGTCTTTTCACTATGGCCTGCAATGCTTTGGGAATATGTCCATCAGGAACACCACTGCTAACTCCTGATGTCCTGATATCTTGTCAAACACGCTCTAAAGTTCCAGCTAGGATGTATAACTGTGGGAACAGAAGGGCAACTATAACACTACAATAAGAGACAGAAATAAAAATTAATGATATTTAAAGATATAGGAAGATAAATGAAACAAAAATATTCACAACAAAGCCTGTGTGCATTATATTTTTTGTTGTAAAATAATGAAAGAAGAGTTTCTATACTGCAGTCAAGTGCTACAAATATTATCTATGAGTGTGCAGATAGAATTAATACATCAAAAAGCCTCTCAGCATTTAACCACACTGCAGGCCTCAGCACGGCGGAGCTCTAAATGAGTGATCTCTCTATACTGTATGGCAGTCTGCAGTGTAGACATAACCTCGGTCTGTTTATATGCTCAGACTCTACAGTATTCATCATATTCTGGTGTCCCTCTTGTCACTGTTGCTTCAGATTCCATTTTCCTTTACACAGCGATGTCCATTTACTGAAATATCTGTGTTCTTCTATTATCAAATGCATCAACCCCATACTACAAATAAATGTAGTGCTCAAGGTGATGTATGAAAACATTGTTAAGAGAAATCTTTCATTAATAACCTGCTTATTATTATGCTTTGCACTTCAGTTGCCCGCCTCCTTTTCAGGATGATCCTAATATCAAGAAGCTACATCCTGCCTCCTGTTACAGAGGTAGTTCCCTTCTGCTCCCTCTATATTTCTTTCCTCCTGATAGTGATTACATTCTTTTCCAATTACCTCAGTACCAGCTTAAAAAGACATCACGATTTTATCTCCTTTGGAATGAGCTACACTGAAAAGCATGAAAAAGAAACCTACACTGACAAGAAGACCGGGTGTTTCTGTCAAGCTTTTCCTGTGAAACATTTTCAGTTTCAGCAGAGCAAAAACCCAGTTATTTAAACTTACTTATTTTTTCCCTATTTATTTTTAGAATGAGTGAAGATAAGGAATTCATTTGCAAGCCAAGTCTTATTATAAAATTAATCTCCAGCTTATTCAGAAAGACACCACGAAAAGAGAAAGAGGTGATACTGTGAAGAAGGGAAAGAAGCAGGGAGACTCTAAACACAGGTGCATCTTGTGCATCTTTTCTATTTGAAATGTTTTTATTAACTCTAGTGTAGGCTCAAAAATGTTTAAGCAAGTCAGCATTTCCTCCACTAAGGATTAGCAAAGGAGAAGAGTGAATGAGGAGCTGTTACAGAATTTCAGCCAGATTCAATCCACTAGGTTTGTCCTGCTTCTTGTCACAGTCATAGGACATCACACTCACCATTTTGTATTATTACACTTTCTTCTCTTTAAAAATTATACACATATTACTCTCCTGTGAGTTTACCTGCTAATTCAGTGCTACCTTTCTCCAGGATGATTGGTTTTACTGCAGTTATCATCTTGCTTTCCTTTGACTACAATGCAGAACTTGACATCTGAACAGTTACAGGCATTTCTTCCAAAGGTTTTGATTTGATTTGATTTGATTTTTTTCCCTCTTCAGATCCATTTATAGAGTGAAAAGTAGTGCACGTAACCCCAGGAAGACCCAAGACCATCCAACACGTCCATCACTGCTTTCTTGGTATTTTTTTTTATCCCCCTCCTTCCCCCTGGAAGCAATTCAGTGTTAACACAGGCTAATGTAAGACCTCAGCTGAAATTGCATGCTCCCTTGGTACAAGTGTGCTAACCATGTAGGTCAACCGCATGGTGTCTCTTTCTATACAGCTGCCTTAAAAATTCCCTAAGATAATTTCTTCTCAGTTCCTGTGTTGTAAACCAGGCAGGCATAAGTTTCCCAACACACATCCTTTCTCTCATGCAGAATCTTCTCCAATATATAAATTTGAGTGTGTGTGTGACTCTGTGTGTGCATGTGCGTCTGCGTGTATGTATGCTTTCTATCAGAATTTATAAATTACAAAAAAGATTAGGCATAAAGGAAGAAATAAATATGCGCATGTACATATATATATGAATGTATATGTGTATATATATACACAATCAAATTGATACTTATGTTATTTAGCATCTCTGAAGACAGAGTTTCTCACACACAATGTATTTGAATATAGCTCAACTCCAACCTGATGCAGACAATTCAGAATCTGAGAAGCTACTTTACCCCATATTTGATTTCTGCTTAGTTTGCAACATTTATGATTTTTTTTCCTTCTACAAGTAAACCTCTTTCCATTAGGAATGGGGCCATCAATTTGCTTACAGAATAACAGCTAAATGTTAAGAGCTCTTAGTAACAATACTGTTTTCTGGATGCAGACTGACAAATTAAAGCTTCCATTTATAAGATCCATTATTTTTCCCTCACACGCATGTGGGGATGTGTGACCTCTCATCCCAGTGTTCAGAATAGAAAAGTCTAGAAAAAATAATAATCAAAAACACTTTTAATCAATGCTATTCTTGGAGGAGAACTAGAAACAAATTGATTTGCTCACTTCCCTGACAGTATCCCTATGTAGCTATAAATAGTAGCATTTTATTTATTGCACTCTCACTGATAGTCTTTCAGGAAGGTTACTTACTTCTGCAGTGATGCTATCTACTAATTTTGAGCACCTCAGTACACATTTGGCCTCCCAAACTAACTGAACTTGTTCTAGTAAATGAATCTCATTGGCTATCTATGCTTATTTTGGGCTATTTTTTTACTTTGTTAATTTATGTTTGGTTCACTCAGTGTCATCATTAGTTTAAACCTGGTAGACAGAGAAGGATGAGGGTTTGCAAGTGATACAACTAAATAACTGAAATGCATCATACACCACCACCCAAGTTGACCTTTTTAAAAATACTGGTGTTTTGTTCCTCTTGACACACATCATATGCTAGAACCGGATACACAGGACTGCGAATTGTCATGGCAATATGGACAGTAACCCATATAGATAAAACCATGTTTAAGACTTCCATGGTAACTCCTGTTTATCTTTACTAATCCCTGCTGGCAAAATACTTTCAACTTCTTAGCTTGAGCACTGTTAACTGGATGTATAGAGTTTCAGTACGATGCACAAGATATCCTTACTACTAATGCATTTCGAAATGGGCTATGAAGCTTAGGATATAAGGCGGGTTATGGTTTTAAACAGATGTTTTAGGTAACTACTTTCCAACTGTATGAGTAGATAATCAACAAAGTGCAAAACAGATTGTTCCATCCCCAAGAAATCAATGCAGATCTTGCCAATCCCTTTGGACAATGGAAGCTCCTAGCATTTTCATCACAAGATGGGGAAAAGGTCAAACTGACAAACTGTGACTTAGCAGCTTTTCCCATACACCAGGAATCCTTGTGCCAGGTGCTGCAGACGAGCAAACTATCAACCAGTCCAAAGAGTTGTGCACTTGGGCCAGGGAATAGAAAATAAGCTGAATATAAATGGAGTGAAAGGAAGGGCAGGAGCTGCTTGTGGGATTGCGCTAGTGGGTCTGAGAAGCAGTCTTGATTACTTAACTCCTCGTGTTTTTACATTCATCTCATATAGAGACAATGAATTTTATGTGAAGTACCTCCAGAAAGAGTTCTTTTGAGGCAGGATTGCAGAACCCACACACACTTTTTTCATTGCTTCCTGATTCGTTTTTTCCTCACCTGATACTCAGATTTTAGTGTGTGCTTACATTTGGATTTAAATCTTCCTGAAGCACTGTCGGTAGGAGCTGCCTGTGACCCTAATGCACGGCAACAGCTCACCGAGTGTTCCAAGTTTCACTAGTTGGCTCTGGTTTCTAGGACACCCCATTGCGCAATCTTCTGCTGGAAGACTACTACTTCTAGTGGAAGACTTTTGTCACATATATTTATGGTACCACTTTCTATTGCTTAGGATCTTTCCCCAAATTAGGCAATACTCCTCTGGCCAGCTAAGAACAGATTCTTTCATCTTACTCCATCTCAGGATTAGAAAAGGGTCTGCAGAAGAGTGAGAGAAGATTAAGCCAACTGTGTAGAAAGTAATGCTTTAACTTGTGAGATTTCGTCCTATATGTCTTATGAAGACAAAAGCATTTTTCCTACTATTTTACTCAACAAAACCAAACACAACAGAAATTTCTTCTCTGGGAAGTGGCAGTGTATATGATAAACTCCATAATTTTTCCATTGTATATATAATTTTTTTTTTCTTCATCCCATCTCTTCCTGGATAGCTTTTCTGTTATGTCTAAAGCTTTGAATTACTTCATAAAACTACAGACTACAGAAGAGGCCACTACCAACCTTCTCATTCTGGTATCTGGTAATGAATTCTGTATGCACAAAAATGTCAGGTATGTTTTCTCTCTGTTGTATTGAAGACAATAAATGTACTTGGAACTAGCTTATTGGTCATACACAGAGATTTCCCCTTTTTATTTAATTTGTGGTGCTATTCAATGCAAAGTGATTGAGTTTTAAACTTCTGAATGATAGTGCTTCCATGGTAAAACTGCATAGTCAAGAATAGATTTCACCTCAATTTTGGTTTGTTTTGGGGTTTTTTTTATATCAAGAAGATGAAAGTTTTGTGACATTTTATTTGATGCTTCACAACTCTCTAAAAATTCATCTTTTCCAGTTCTTTCAGGACTTCAAATTGTTCTACGTATTCCCAGCATGCACACCTACAAACATTCGTACTAACATACATCTACACAAATACATACAGCTACACAAATACATGCACATTTAACCTAAAACAATGAAAACTGAGAAGGGATATTACCACTTCCTGTAAAAGAACAAACAAGCTAAACACAAGTAAAGAAGATTTTTCTGAGTGAAAGTGAAATGTTGGTGAAGAAAAATGGGTACTAGCTTTCCCTTACTAAATTTCAGATGGTGCCATGTAAAATTGTGAAAGGTTTGCCAGCAGTGGGGAGCTGTACCTTTGAGAGACTAGTGCAAGAGCTGCTGGCACCAGTCTAATTACAGTGCTGAGTAATTAGGATTCAGATACAGAATGAAGTATATTTCAGTCAATCTGTAATAGTGAGTTGTTAGGGGGATAACATCTTGTTTCCAGAGGTAAGCAGGCAAAGACTTGTTTACAATAGCTGGGGAAAAAAATCACCTAAACTGTTATCCTTATTTCCTGAGATAGCTTAAATGCATGACTGCACTTATCAAATCCATTTATTTCAGGCTCCTTTTTTTCAAATCTGTCATAGTAATGTTTGAAAATGAGCTACAGTTAGTGGGCAAGAGGTTGATCCTTTTGCAATGAAATGTAGTTAAAGCATATCACCGTTAGCTCCCTTACCTCCTGTCCAAAAGGTTGGTTGAAGATGTCAAAGCAAGGAACTATGTGACTAATCTAGACTGTAATCTAGATTTATGTCTGTTAAATTATGGAACAGTACCCAGAAAGCATCTATAAAGATATTTTGCTGAAAGAGAACAGAACTGTCTGAAAGTGAGATAAAAGATGCCATTGTGGAAGGCCTGGAGCTACAACAAGCAAATGATGAAGAAAGTAAATATTTCAGTGTGGGTGAGGTCTGAGCTACTGCCACATCGACACTGCTGCTGCCATTTTGATTAAACAATAATAAATCACATAATGGCTGACTGCTGAAATAGAGACAGCCACCATGCTTTTGCCACAGAGTATGGCAACCAATGGCAACTCATTTGTGAACAAGATTCCTGGTACCCGTAAAACTATCCCTGTCCTAGTTGTACTAAACTGCATGTATTCAGTTGGGTCTATTCCTGGGAGCTAAGCATGGGAGATGATGTGCACTAGTTTTATCTACACAAAGTAGCCTGTCTAGCCTCAAAATAGGTAATGAAAGTCGTTTAGGCAATAATCCATCCTGGATAGATTTCTGCATCAGTAGCCTGCCACAAGAAAAATTTTGACTCTTAAGTCTGAATCAGCACAAAGACTGAATGTGAAAACAATTTAGATGAAAGCTCCACTAGTTAAGTTCAAAGAATTAAGTGATGTTCCTTGCACAAAATATATTAATGCCAATATATACTTGCATAGTATATATATTTGTATATTTACATAGCCACATTGTGGAATGTATTCTCCCATGTTAGTAACCTCCTTGTTATAGTCATTTCTGTAGCTTTCAAAATTGTATCACATTAAATGCCAGACTCCTAATGTTCATGGTTTTGTAATTTGTTGTCTTAGGCCAATTCCTTCAAATTCTTCTTGCTTTGTTTTGTTTATAAATCTCTAAGGTAAAGTGTTGACTTCAGGTTTTGGTTGGAGGTTGTCTGAGAGTCATTGTTAATAAAGAAATCATTAGAAAGCCCAATTATTGTCCATTAGTCATTTTTAGCACATACATTTTCTGATTTTTGATCTCAGAGGGTTTGTAAAAAGAGAATAAAAGAGCTTTGAATAGATTCTTTGGTGGTACATTGTAAACTTCAATTATTTGTTCCCAGAAACTTTTTTCTTTTTTAATAGAGAAGTGAAATCTCTTTTAAATGGAGCATGATTCAGAAACCCCTACTAGAAAGGTATTAAACATTCTTTCATTAATAACAGTAATCTGGAATCCCAGAGTGCACTGTCACTTTAAAATGTAGATCTAAAGATGCATTTTTTTTCCCTGCACTCCATCATTAAGCTGAAGTCATTTTATAGCTGCAATGTTGTAGCCACCACCTCTTCCTGAGAGGGAGGAGGACAGCATGCTGTTAATGCACAGCTGTCACTCACAAACCTGCCTGCAAAGCAATTGGACAAAACCATTAGTTTGTAATACTCAAAATTTTCTTCCCCTGTAATTTTCGGTAGATTTGCTTTTTTTGGCTTCCAAAATACAGTAACCCACCACAACCAGTTCATGGTATAACCATGGCATGGAGAGAAAACCAGGCAATTCTCTTTCTGAGGCAGAAAAGCAATTTTGTTTTTCATCTCAACTTTCCCTCTATCACACACAGAGGCTGGTGGATTCTCTCTTATACTTAATGACTTTTGACAGCCACTGATCTGAGAGGGAAGATCTTGATAACAGTTTTCCTCTCTCCAAAAATGCTAGTTTGCTCAGGCAGGCAAAAGTTCACAGAGAAGCTGGCAGGCTCCTCCTGCTTTGCAATCATATTTTGTAAAGTACAATCATCCAACGTGCTTGAAAAAGCTTAATTTCACCCTCAGAATACAGTCCTAGTTCTGAGTGTCAGGGGGTTTTTGTCCCTTATCAAAAGAGGATGATTGTACTTTTCACCAGCAGCAGAGAGTGTAAGGGAGAGCAAGATGAGAGGAGGCCTGTCAGCTGATATGTTGACATTTTCCTACACTGTCTGCAACAGAGTTATTCTGATTTGAAAGCCATTCTAGATCATTGCTGAATTCCTCCCATAAAGAGCTTGGGTTTGTTAGAAGGAGCACACTTCTGCTATCTCACACACACACACACACACGTACACCCACAGAAATTAACTCTTGTAAATACCTTATGAAAATCCTTATGCTTTATACCATTTTCTTTCTACCACAAGTGCACCTCAATTTCTAGCTTCAGTGAAGACAGAGTGATGGGAGAGAGAGAATGAGAATGGAAAGTGGGGGTGGGGGCAGCTTTAGTTTAAAATGCAGACAAATCTGCCTTTTCTGCTTGATGGCCTGTAACATTTCCATGTAGTGTACTTTGCATGGCAGAATAGCTACTAGTAATAGAATTTCTCACAGTGGAGGTTAATTACTTTTCAGCTACAGCAAAATAAATTTCCTGTCAAGCCCAGTGACAGGAATATGCCACTGTCACCATTTTTACCTGCAGTTTTAATTCACTGTTAATATTTGACACTAACTTGCATTCAGGGGGCTGATCTCCTGAACAGTAGGGTTTCCCAAAGGAATAGTACAGACTGGCAGTAATGTAGTATCAAGTTATGTGGAAAAGAGTACACTTCACCTCTCCCCCAGTGCACTGAAAAGAAGATTAACTGACCTGTCTCTCACTTTAAGGAACAAAAGAGAACCTCGCACTTGATGAAATAAAAATGACATGGTAAGGTGCACCTTAAAATACAGGGCAGAAGAGTGAGGTGGTATATCTGGTCTAACCTTATGCTAAGCAAACCTACATAACTTACCACTTCCTTTCTCTTTTCAGCTTTTCTCGGCTTTAAAAGTCCATTTTTTGAGCCTGATAATTTTGTTGTAAAAGCTGAACTCTGTGGATGAGACAGTAAACCTTATGTGGTAGTGAATGATAGAACTGATTTCTCCTAATTGCCTTCATACTCTTCATATTAGTTCTCACATTTCTTTGTCTTGAAAGAAATCTCTCCTGCTGCGGAGAGAATAATGCCATTTATCAGGTGTTGGTGTGATATGCATTATCCCATTCTAATCTTTAACTAATACAAAGTCCTATGTGAAGTCACATTAGTAATCCTTAGGACATAACAAAAGTATGTCTAGGGCTTTCCAACCTCCACTCAGGCTGGTTAGACTAGAAGGGAAACTCCTTGACTCATTTAGCTTCCCTAATCAAAGTCTTATTTTCCAACATTTTAGTGATTTTCATGATTCTGAGAAAATCAACATGCTCCTAAATTTGCCTGATTGTGCACCTGGGACTAACAAAGTGGGTTTTTTACACCTGAGGCTTGTTATTGCACTGCTCAGGAAACACAAGAAAAACACAGTGTCTTTTCTTTTACCAAAATTAAAACCAGAAGGCAGGAGGTGAAATATCAGGAGTTTCATCATACAGGCTTTTTTCCCCATACAAGTAGCCTCAGTTGTTTCTCGCTACCTGTGCTCTTCCTCTTCAGGAGGTGGCCTGTGACAGTGCAGAACTGTGAAGGAGCAAGGCCAGATGAACATGTAAGGCATGGGGGAGCTGAAGGATTTTGGAAGCTGCATGGGCAGATGAAGGATAGCTGGATCAGGCTGGTGGAGAACAGTGCAGGGGTGCACCTTGCTGAACTGACAGTGCTCAGTCCTTCCCATAGTCATGCTGGACCATAATGGGCCCCTCTTTGACTGATAAGGTCCAGTAAATCAGCAGAAATATCAAGGGAGCTTGCATGCATGTGTTTTATGAACAAAATATATTGGCAACGCTGAGAATTTAAAAGACTTTCAAAAGCAAAGAACAGTTAGAATAAAGTTTTCATCAATGCTGATGTCAAGATTTCTTAGGTTTCAGATGAATTGTCTGAATTTCTACACCACCAAGTCCAAATAGCATAACTTTAGGGTGAGTTTTAAAAATTGACCTGAAAAAGTTGGGGGCTTTATTCAGAAGCATGACTGCTGTTGAAAGAAGTGACTTGAGGTAAAGCTGGGCAGCTCCTACTGCATAGGGTCTACTACACCTGGGTCCCTGATGACACTGAAGACAGAGTTTACGGAAAAAAATGGAAGAGGAAGCCTGGATCCCTGCTTCACTTTAGGAACATCTAATGTTACAAAAAACCACAAAAGATAGGTCACAGCTTCTCATGTATGAAATATTTCATTTTAGCTGCAGAGATTGGTTATAAACAGGGACACATTGGATTTAATTGATTTTATTGTTTAAAGGACTGGAATGGAATTTCTGGGGTTTTTTTGCAAACCACAGGAGGCATCAGAGTTTTCCAGATCCTTAAAAAACCCTCAAATCCTGTCTGGCAATGCAGTTAGAACAATTGGGCCTACTGAAATTGCTTTTTTCAGAGCATTAGGCTCAATTCTGACGGTTAAAGCAGAGATGAACTTTTGGCTTAGAAATGAAGCTAGCCCAGAAGGGTGCTATTCAGCACGGTTTGAATTTCTGATTCACTTTCTGAGCTATTTGAAACTGCTTTATGTTGCTTGACTCATATTATTCATCTCCGTGAAAATCTCTATTAGTGAAATGTCAGCTCCTTTGCGGTAGCATATGGGGCTTTTTAAGGTGTCTGTAGGTTCATAACAATATTAAAACAGGCACCTTTCTCTCAGAAAAAGTTCCCATGGTATCGTTTCAACCTTTCACAAAAAAAGTCCCAGGCAGCACAGTGCAGCTCATACCTACACCACCAAAATGTTCACACTAATGTCATTCAGCATTTTAGAATATGTCCATATGTGTTTTGGTTTTCACTTAAATACCCATTAACAACTCCTAAAATTATGAAGAAGGATTCTTAATCTGCATTTTGTGCTCCCTGGTTTTCATTTTGCTGTCAATCATTGCTGTTAGCATTTATAGAGAAACAAAAATTCAGTGCATATATTCCAGTGTCCATATGGCCTAGAACTTCATTTCTTGCTTCTGAAATTTTTATGAAGCCTTAAACAGAAAACTATAACATCACATAGAAAACAAGCAACATGACCAGATAAACTCTTGAGAAATCAAGTCTTAACTCTAGAAATACACTGAATTCCATGTAAAATAAAACAGAAGGTGTGTGAGCTGCCTATAGATGTAGGTATGTGATTTTCTTACTTGCTATTTTTGTTTTCCTTCTTAAGCTTCCTCCACAGCAACTGTTCAAAGTAGGAAACTACTACTGAAAGATGTCATCTCAACTAGTATTGTGGTAAGTTAAATCTTATCATACCTGGAAGATCAAGCACAGCTTCCCAAGAGATCCTGCTGTTGTTGAAAATAATTGCCTATGGCTAAAGTAATCTGTTATGAAATGAGTTAAATGCATCATGTGGTCATCTAAACAGCAGTGCAATTTACATATGTTATGCTTTCATATTTAGTTATTTCCACAAATTTTTAATTAAGAATACAGCTAATACATGCAATATCTGTAAAGGAATGAGGAGGAGGCACTAAATCCCTTGTTTACCACACTGAGCATCTAAAATCAACAAATGCATAGCAGTTTAAGAAGAGAGGAAATAACAGAGAGAGGGAATTAGCTTTGGCACCTATTTTATAGCTGTGGGACTATACAGAATCAAAGGTAAGAAAAATCGGTATTTGTTGCTTGGAAAGCACCTCCCAAAGACAGTGGTTCCTTTACTTTTATTCTTTTTTTCCCCTTCTTTTTTTTTCATTCCACACGTTCTGATTTTCTCACCTCTTATATAGCATGCTACAAAATTATTAACGAGAAACACTATCTTCTAATCTTGGCTGTCTTAAAAACATTACCAAAGGATGTCATTTATCATCATATTTCGTATTAAAGCTTGGAAGAAAGAGCACACAGCAGTGCATTTTGAAAGTCATAGCTGTGGAGAAAAGCACTTTCTGCTATTCTCTCACTGATTGTGGCTAATGTTAAAATAATTACTGGTAAAGGGTCTCCCTGCTGTTTGATTGCCAAGTTCCGCAGTTCCAATGACTTCAGGTTCTTCCCTATTTAAAACTTTAGTAGGTTTAATTCAGGCTATTTTATGTGTCTCTTTGCAGGTTTTCAAAATCCCTTAACACCTCAAGCTCCCTTTGTCAGGCACTTGGCAAAATCGAAGTCTTAATGAAGACGCACTGTGAAGGAGCCTGTGCATTCCAGTGATTTTTTTCTTTTGCATAATAAAAAAAAAGGGGGTGTTGGTTAGTGTCGATTGAAAATAAAGTAGAAATGTGCTGGCTGTGGACTTTATTCATTGTGCTGTTTTACTGCAGTCATCTTTGTTACTGGGAGCACTCTGGGAGCAACACTACTTCAGCAAGGAAGGGTGGTTTTCCATTGCTGGGGGGTTTTTTCTTTCCGACTGACTGTTGTTACGTTTCCTACCAGTAAAAGTGCAATAAGCTTACCAAAATTAATTAATTAAGAGAAGATACAATAATAATGTACGAATTACTAAGCAAAGTCTACAAAAGATGTTTGTAATTTTAAGCATCATGCAAAGATAACATTAAGATTCATATATGTTTAATTAAGGCATGCGATGCAAATATAATTCTCCCTCCCAGTATTGAAAATAAAGTAGAAATGTGCTGGCTGTGGACTTTATTCATTGTGCTGTTTTACTGCAGTCATCTTTGTTACTGGGAGCACTCTGGGAGCAACACTACTTCAGCAAGGAAGGGTGGCCAAAATCCTCTTTTAGAAAAACATGTATGCACCGATTTCTGTTTCTGAGAATGTTTTCCATTGTACCTTGAGGGTTTTTTCTTTCCGACTGACTGTACTGGGATTCTTGCTCTTAAAACTGGGGGGCTTTTCAAGTTGCTTTTCTTTGACATTTACTATATCTGTTGTTACAAGTTACCTACCAGTAAAAGTGCAATAAGCTTACCAAAATTAATTAATTAAGTAAAGATACAATAATAATGTACGAATTACTAAGCAAAGTCTACAAAAGATGTTTGTAATTTTAAGCATCATGCAAAGATAACATTAAGATTCATATATGTTTAATTAAGGCATGCGATGCAAATATAATTCTCCCTCCCAGTTCCTCCAAAACTGTGACCTGTGTTGGGGATGGCCATACAGGACACTGCTGTTTGTTGAACATTTCCTTATTCGGAAAGCTGCTGCTGTGACCATATTGCTTCTCACAGGAATTCCTGCTAAAACAGGAAACATTTTTAAAACCCCCTCAGCTTCCCCTGTTCTCTAAATCTGTAGCTACTGGTAAAGATTAGTCACAAGTTGTATGTCTCTGGCCAAGGTTACCATTGGTTATTTCATAGAAAAAATGGCACTTTGCTATGACTGGCTTACACTATCATATGCAAATCCTTAGCATTTTGAACTGTAACTGTGTGGACAGCTATGTACTTTGCAGCAGCTGTTATTTTTAGGTGAAATACCACCACCTATAGAATGCAATCAGGACTCCTGATATAATGTAAAGTGGAAATATAAAGATGGTTGATTATTTTGTGTTAGGTCCAACCATTTCATTCTATCATCTGTCTTTTTTCATCAGCTCCAGTGTGATATCCTGGAATGGAGTTCCTGACACGTTATAGAAAGCTGTGGTGGAAACATTAATATGTTCCCTAGTTCAAGCAGTCCATGTTGTCTTAGAAGTAAATGGAAAGTCTCTCGACCTTTTCATTTACTTCTGAGACAACAGGCTTGAGAGGAAATATTTTGCCAGCTGTTTTAGTTTTAAATTACAATGCCATGATTGGTTTCATTTCTGGGTCACCCATAGCAACCATTACTTGAAACCACAAGAACAATCCATGCTGCATTTAAAACACTTTTGGGTTAAAGTCCAAGTGCTATAATTTATCTGACATATTTTTTTTTTTACAATAATCAAATTCACTGCCTTGAAAAATCCTGTTATTCCCTCCAGTGTACCTCTTTTTTCAATACATAATTATGTGGGTGCTTGGCACTAAAACATCGGTTTCTGTATCTAGTAAAAGATTAATCACTGCACTGAGGTAATTCATGTCATGTACATGCAATCAGTGGCCAGAATAGTATCTTCAGTGCAAATGAATCTTAGGCCAATACAGAGATCAACACAACTGAATTCACTTTGATCCAATGCAGCAGATTTAATTTTATTGCAGATTTAATAGCGTCCATCAAGTAACCCAGATATCAAATTACTTAGACTATTGTTTGTAAGGGAATCTGTCTGAATCTTATTTAGGAGCATGTAGAATTGAATATTAAGTTTCTTGCATCTTCCTATGTAGAAGGGATCATCTATATATGTGCAACAGTTTAATGAATGATGAAATTAGTGTAATGAACTGCCCTAGAAACAGATGTTTAACTGACTTCTGTACCTATGTTTGAATCCTGATGTTTTTTCCCCTAGAACCAACTGTCTCTCCTTTAAGTAAAATAGGCAGGGTCTGCTCCTGCAACTTAAGGCAGTGACATGCCAGAGCTTCATGGCTTAATTCCCTTCTCCATGAGACAGGATGGCTTTTTACATATTGTTGATGGGGATCAGCCCCTGGCCTGCACTGTATGTCTCAAACTATACCCAGGCACTGACAGCTGGTCACAGTGAGACCAAGATGTGTTGTAACAGTTAAACAGTACCGATGATCCTACACTGGTGCTCAAGCCTGCACATTGACCTTGCCTAGTTTGCTAGCATAGACACAGCCAACCAAGCCCCACCTCCTGTCTTCTGTAAGGGAAAAGAAGACGGTAGGTAGGATGAAAGGAAAGACAGACAGAAAAGCAGGGTAAATTTGGTCCTAAAGTGCATTTAGTGCTGCGTTGTCTAGGTAAGAGGAAATACGCTATCATAGACCACCATTACCTTAATAAACTTTGGCTGGAAACAGAGAAAGTGATTGGATTTCTCTCACAAAATGTTCCATGATAGAGGATCACAGGAATGATTTGACAACTAAGGGAGAAAAAATAGTTCTAAAAAGAAAAATAATACTGATATGTCTTCTTGTATAACATATTAACTGATGTGAAACAGCATAGCTTGACATCAGAGCATCTGCTAAATACTGTTTTTAATTTATTAATACGTACTTTCTGGTTTCTTCATGAGAACTTTAAATGCTTAAAACTTACACAGTACACTACTTATCCCAGATTAACCTCCAGTAACATTAACTCTGGTTAATGCCTCCATTATTTGTTATCACTTATGTTGAATTTTGTGAATACTCTGTAAACTCACTCCCCTTTCAAAGTCCTGCATGTCTCTAAACACCATTGAGTATAATCAGCTATGGTGTAATTTTAAATGTCAAGGCTAAGGTCTGTCAGGTATAATTTGTTCTTTTACTGAAATTTAGATGTGTGTTTTAGTCAAATTGAGATTGTCCGTTTCAAGCAATGTCCCCATGATAGGACACAAAGCTAACGTCAGTTCTTGCTGAAGAAGAAAAAGGTTTAACTGTAACATCAAAAAGGAATTGATCAGCAGACCTCAACATAATTTCTCCCATCACATCAGCTGCCACAGCCTAGCTGTCCTATACAAACTACTTGACAAAGTCTGCCACTGCAGTTACTGCAATATTTATAGCCGCACTGTTTATGCCTTTACAGTTATAGCTGTGTCAGCACTTTAATTATAAACCTTATTTTCCAAAGATTTACTACTAAGCAACAAAAAAATCACCCTCAGCTGCAAGTTTGGATGTGAAGTGTTCTCAAGTGTGCATGTGTAATTTGCACTTAGGTTGTGATAGGCCAGATTCAGCGCGTAGTGAATACTGAAGGCAATGGAAAAAGGAAAAAGCTATCATGTACGTATAATTATCAACATTGTTCAATATGAATAAAGAGTTTTGCATGGAAAAAATAGCTTTTTTTTTTATGCTTTTGACTCTAATGTTGTAATGATTTTTGTAGCAACAATCTTGATTTAGTATTACTAGCATAGCTGAAATGCAAGTATATTAAAAGAGTTAAGTTCATCTACAGTAACTGCCAGATATTGCACTATAAAGATTTACCACAACTTTCACTACAAAAACCACATCTCCAGATTACCCATTGCTCAGAACTATGCATTTCAGGACTGAATATTTCAGTACTTGTCTTTCTGTCTATTTTTTTTTTCCTACTTTTTACCATCTGGAGATATTTACAGGCAAAACCAACGTAATATTTGATCTTCTAACTATATTTACAACATTGAGGAACTGATCTATTCAAGACAAGACAAGATCTTTCATTATTTCATTCTCTTCAGTGTTCCATGAAGCATTACAAAACCTTCTGAAAAGCATAAACACAAATAAAAACAAATATAAATTAATAAACACAAGCACATGAATAGACATACCTCTTTTAAATGATGTGTTTATAGAATCATAGAATCATAGAATCGTTTAGGTTGGAAAATACCCTTCAGATCATCAAGTCCAACCATTAACCTAGCACTGCTAAGTCCACCACTAAACCACAAGCACCACATCTACACGTCTTTTAAATACCTCCAGGGATGGGGACTCA
>NW_008796063.1:3267381-3271887 GCF_000699145.1 Aptenodytes forsteri
AGGGAAGTGGTGGAGTCCCCATCCCTGGAGGTATTTAAAAGACGTGTAGATGAGGCGCTTAGGGACATGGTTTAGTGGGCATGGTGGTGTTGGGTCGATGGTTGGACTTGATGATCTTAGAGGTCTTTTCCAACCTCAATGAGTCTATGATTCTATGATTCTATGATTCTATAATTTGGATGAATATTTATCTTATTTTTGTGGGGAACTGGGACTTTGAAAGTACTGCCAAAACTGGTTCTTTTTGTTGAGCTTCATACTGTGAGATGTAATCAGGTACAACTCAAGCAATGAATGAAGCAGATCTCTGTGCAATTTCTGAACAGCATGGTTCTGTTCAATTACATGAGACAAGATCATTTGTCTATGAACTACATGTGAAAGTAGACTCTGTCTACTTTACTGGCAAGCATTATCCCTTGCCAGTTCCCATATTGCCTCTTAATGTGGTGCCTCTATGTGGAGATACATCAACAACAGGAATTCATATTATCAGGTTCCCAAGACATTCAAAACCATTCTGAGTCTCTCACAAAATATGAGCTCACTGCCAGGGATCCAAAGCCACTAAAGAGTACTGATTCTCTTCTGAAATGATCTTGTTCACTTTCCCCTAAAATTGTATTCACAATTCATTTTGCTGGATATGTGGCTCACTGGAATGTGCTGGAAACTCACCTGAAGTACGGTGAAAAACATGAAAATAAACATATCCATTATATGTTAATTGTAGAGGTATCCTTGCAGACTTATTTTTGTTCCAACTACTGTCTCCATGACATTTTAACATAAAAATATGAGTTGGAGCTTCATTACTAAGAATCCTGAATAGCTTCTAGAGAACACTCAAATTCTGTTCCTAAAACAGAATTGCATCCAATTGCATGCAGTTGAGTCAATAAAAAGGTTCACATCAAGCTTTCATGTGATCCATATTTATTGACATGACTGAAAAAGATTTTTTCCTTTCTCTCTCTGCCTTTAATGTAACAAAGAAAATTTCCTCAGTAAAAAAATTCATTAAAAAATCTAAGCTTAAAATACTGTTTAGGTCATTGCCCAGCTGGTAAAAGACAGGTAGCCAACGTTTATGTTGACACAGATTTCTTCAGTAACTGCAATTTTTTCCTTCATGTTGGTATGGCTCCATGATTGGCTCCAAGCTTCAGCTTTGAGTTTCAGATCTTGTGTCACTTTGTGTCACAGCATTAAAATTATTTACTTGAAGTTCCATTTATATCTCTATATAATGATTTTGCTATAACACTGCATACAAATAAATATCTTCAGTGTACCTGACAGGACACTTGGAAGACAAATGGTCACTTAGAATGGTTAAAAGAAAGTGAAACAGCTTTATGCAAAACAGCTATTCACAAAGGGTAAAGTAGTTGAATTTAAAACACTGAAGGCTATTGAATCATTATGGTGATGGATTGTCTTTGCTATCTACAAATAATACACTGATCTTGTCTAAAACAGTGAGTTTACTATATTTAATCAGCAATACTGAAGAACACTAACCATTACCTCAATCCAAATTAGGTTTCAGAAAACCTCTCTTTAAAAAAACCTATGTGCAAGAGGATAAAATGATAAAATGACAACTTTTATTTGGTGCTTTATCTTTGAAAAAGAGAACATATAAGTTCTTAACTATTCCATCCACGATACAACATTGGTAGGACAGTCATGGTTTGATTTAGCCACTAGATAGCATGACAAAGTATTTTTGAAGTCAGAATAGTCCACACTAACAACAAAATTTTAAAAAAATCTGATTAGTAACTTCTTTAAACATTAGGCATCAAAATTCTAAAGAGGAGCATAGGAAAGAAAATATAGGGTTTGTCCCCATTTAGGGACATTTCCAAGCAGTCAGTTTCCATACTGAACTCCCCATGGCTCTCTGGCTGTGAAAGGGATACAGGGATGCACCAGACTGAGACATGACACTGAGAACTCACGTTATTTTATCTCAAAAGGATTCTAAGTATTAGAAGGGGCACCCTGAACCAGTATGACCTCTTTCAGGTCCACATCTTATGCCTCACAAACAGAATATCCTTTAAAACATGGACTTCTAGCAGGATGCTCCAACTGACCAGGGGTCTTCAGAAGCTTCTTTTAGGGGGAGCAGATGTGAAAAATGTGTCAAGAAAAGACTAATCATTCAGGTCAGGAAAACTGGTAGAGTAGCCTGGAGGTTGCACACTGCCACTAACTTCCTAGACATTGTACACTGTGATCCCCTTAGAAATACACTTTTCCTAGTTCTGGTGAAGCCCTGGCCTGGCTCCCCAGCTTGCACACACACATAGTGAAATGGCTGGGTAGCCACATACCCCAGAAATCCCAAAGAGATGAAGTGCTTGGGAGTAAACTGGAAATTAGACCCTTGTACTTAAGAGGTGGCCGGTGAGACACTGGTTTAGAATCGCTGCAACTGTGACTCATTAAGCTACGTTGGAAAGATGAAAAACCAAGTGCCTTCATCCTGCATTTTGATAACAGCTATCTATTTGCTTGGAGTGAGGGTACTGATTGCTGGCAAGTGATTTGGTTGCTCAAAAACCCAAACTGCCTTTGGACTGTGTCACTGGATGTGTACAGATGTGAAGACCTGATTCTGGGGGAACCTGAGAGCTCCTATCACAGAGATGCAAAAGAGCCTGACTTCCCATGGGCCCCAGGGTCCCTGCAGCATAAACTATTGTCACTGCAGGTGCAGAAAACCATTCTTCCTGCCACCCACTATAGCCATGTGATTTGTAAACTCTATGAGACGCTCAGCGTTGAATTTTATTTTGACAAGCTCCATAAAACTCTAGGATTTTAACTTCACCAGGAAGAAGGTGGTTCCACATGTAGGATCTCTGATTTAGACACATCTAAGAAATAACTTTATTACACACTTTATTAACTAGTCATTAAAATCTATTTGTTTTAACTGTTTGAATTAAAAGCTACTGTTTCCCTCCTGAAGAAAAAGAGGTGATTCCTGAAAACTCAGGGAATCAGATCTCTGTGTATTATAGTTGGTAATTCCACACCTTTCATGTAGCAGTGAAATAGTTCTTTTATGGTAACTTTCTACCATGTCACACTTACACTGTGGAAAATCATACTCCCAATGTAATATAGTCACTGATATTTCAGTTTATGTTACTGAAGATGCTAAAATTTATATTATAGTCATGTAGCAAAACAATAATAAAAATGCGACATTTTATTGTTTCCTTAATTATTGTTCCTTAATTATATTTTAAATAAATTTTATTTAGGCATATGGTTCATGGTAAGTACACCCCAGAACTTACAATTAAATATGCTTTGCAAAATTAAGTGCTTTGCAGAAACAGGATGGTAGTGTTTTACTAGAAATGAGCATGCTTATGAGTGCCATAATACTTTTTTTTTCCTGTATTCAAAGTAATTTTTCACTTTTTCAAAAAATTGCACAGCTTAGAGGTAGATTTTATTTTTTACCCTCTAATAAATCCTGAGTCAGAATGGTGTTCAGCACCTAAGGTAACCTAACTGTTATTGACGTATGCTGCGGGCTTTGACAAGTAAAATGATGAGATCTTAAGTAACAGATATATTCTCTCTGAAGAACAGTTTATATGGTTTGGCTATCTTCCAAGGATAAATCATATAGCATAGTTAACCAATGATACTGACATCTGCTACTCACAGAAAAGCCAAGGGAATCTTGTAAAGGTCACAGTGCTAACTGGCAGGGTAACTGATTAAGACAAGCCTATTACATACGGTATTGCACACAACAGTATGCTGGGGAAAAGGAAGCAAAACAAAGTAATTTCCCTTTCTGCTGTGCACATACAGATATGCAGATTTCAGTAAGGGCTGAATGTGAGTCTTCAGCTGCAGGTGAGTGTATTCAGTTATATTGGTAAAATGAATTTTTGATATAAGCAATGCTGTCTTTCTTTTCTAACATAATGTCTGGCAATGAAATGCAAAGTTCCATGACATTTACATCACTATTATTATTTCAAAAATCCTTTTTTTTTTTTTTGTCTGGTGGGGTGATTAAAACTTTTCTACTTCACATTTCTAGTGAATTAAAGATAAAAATCATAAAGAAAGCTCATGGATAATGAAACACCTAGGTGAGGAGTGGGACACAGAGAGACTCCCCACTTTCTACTCTTCTAATTCTTCTTCCTCAGCTTCAGAGGCCTCACAGCTACCTTCCCCTCTGCTGCTTTATGCTAGCTTAATTTCTGTGGCATCACCTGTGTCTTACACTGGTACAGGTAAGAACAGCTTCAGGTCAGGCAAGTATAAATAGGGTATGTCAGCCACTAGCTTATCTGTTGCAAGCCACCCGGAGGCAGATGACGAGTTGTAGTGAGGGTTTCATCCTGCCCATTGTGCTGGTTTTGGCTGGGATAGAGTTAATTTTCTTTAAAGTAGCTAGTACGGGGCTATGTTTTGGATTTGTGCTGAAAACAGTGTTGATCACACAGGGATGTTTTC
>NW_008796063.1:3275616-3277333 GCF_000699145.1 Aptenodytes forsteri
GTGAATGAATTCCTTGTTTTGCTTTGCTTGCATGCGCGGCTTTTGCTTTACCTATTAAACTGTCTTTATCTCAACCCATGAGTTTTCTCACTGTTACCCTTCCAATTGTCTCCCCCATCCCACTGTGGGGGGAGTGAGCAAGCGTCTGTGTGGTGCTTAGTTGCTGGCTGGGGTTAAACCACAACACTCATACTGAAATGGAATGGATGACTTGGTATGCCCTTTTACTGCGCGACTAGGAATACCCAGTTATTAAGCCTTGCACAAAGATAATAAACCTGACCATCCCTTTTGATCAATGACTTTTAATCAGAGGAACAGACCAAGTCTTGCATCTTATCATACTCTCAATCACGTCAAGGTACTTTTCTAGATAGCAACAATGATATGATTTTGGACCTCTCTTCTGCCTGTAACCAACAGATAATATCCAGAGGCATAAGGGTGTCAGACACTGAACACTCTGTAGTATTTCTTACTATTCTTCTCTACCCTTTCTTTATCCTATCCTCAATGAACAAAAAGTTCAAATCCTAAAACCTGTAGAAAGCCCAATATTTCAGTTTTCAAATGAATGCAAGTTGTAAATTTCAATTGGCCCAATGGTAATGCTAAATAATAATGGTATGAAAAATTTGAAGAAAAAGGCTTATATCTTTTAATCTCCAAATATTTTGAGTTTCCATGCTGTAAGGCAAGAATAGGCAAACTGCATTTGTGAGAAAAGTCTCTGAAGATGCATGTGCACTTTCTTCTACTAACACTGAAAACTTATGAATTGTTTATATTACTATACTAATAGTAAGCAGTGTGGCACCCTCTGAAAAGGGAAGAAACAGCCTTGTCCCTGAGGACGGCACTGTCTGAAAATAAATTGTTATTACATACGGTAGAAGCTCTTTTACAGAGAAAGGATTTGGCACACTGAGAGAGATTCTTGGAAGAAGAAAGGAAAGGTTGGCTTAATAAAGCCCAGAGTATTGAACACTTTAATATTATTTTCATCAGTATGGGGCCTTTTCATATTAAATGCTTCAACTAAGCAAATATTGTTCTGCAGACAGATATTTTTCTGCTAGTTATTTTAATTATATAGTCTGCTGGAAATGTAGGCTGAGGCTGGCAGTTGCGTGTGCCAACTTGTTTGTTTTTATAATTCTGTATTTTATAAGAGAATAAAACACAGATATGGGTTTCTAAGCATTATTTTGCATGACTCACCAGGCACAGTGCAATTTGTAGTAGTCTGGGCTGCTTGACACTGTTAAAAAGTGTGGTGGTTCAACCAGCAGGGAGGAAAAAAACATTTTGTCTTGAGAAAATCACAGAACCATTTACAAGTTTGGGGGTTTTTTTAATGTTGATCATCAACATTTTGCCATTACTTGGGAATGGAAGGGCAGAACAGGACTGAAACAGCAGAACAGAAAAAGAAACAAAGACTTGCCCATTTTGGAGAAGTTACTGACAGGAAAGGTGGGTGTGGTGGGATGACCCTGGCTAGATGCCAGGTACCCTCCAAAGCCTCTCTATCAGTCCCCCTCCTCAGCTGGACAGGGGAGAGAAAATATGACAAAAAGCTCATGGGTTGAGATAAGGACAGGGAGATCACTCAGCAATTACCGTCACGGGCAAAACAGACTCGACTTGGGAAAAATTAATTTAATTTATTACCAATCAGATCAGAGTAGGATAATGAGAAAATAAAAACTAAATC
>NW_008796063.1:3277958-3287242 GCF_000699145.1 Aptenodytes forsteri
GTCAAGGTCCCCCCCCCCCCTTCTTAAATATGTTATCCCAGAGGCACTGATGGGCTCGGCCCTGGCCAGTGGTGGGTCCGTCTTGGAGCTGGCTGGCATTGGCTCTGTCAGACATAGGCGAAGCTTCTAGCAGCTTCTCACAGAAGCCACCCTTGTAGCCTCCCCGCTACCAAAACCTTGCCACGCAAACCCAATACAGTGGGGTACCTCCAGTCTGCCTACAACCTTCTGCAGAGAAGTAACCAGAATAGGATTACAATAAACCTACAGCCAGAATTATTTTAAAGATAAAGACAATAGCCAGGAGAACAGCAGCATTTTCCCTGTTGTTTGCCTGAGACTGAGAAAATCAGCCATTATCTATCTATTGCTGAAGTCCATGGTGAGATGAGAAAAAGACAAGACTGCGGTGTCCTGCAATCTGCTGAATCCATTCACTAGATGACGGTGACAAGCTCTAAGAAACAGGTCTGTGATCTCTGTCTTTAGGGCATTAATATCAGTTCCAGTCCTTACGCTTTATTATGTTGACATACTTTTTTAGCGTGTTGTACAATTTCTAGTAAAAGCTTACATGAACCCAAAAATCATGGACTTTCTCTACTACTGCTCTTCCTTTTTTAAAAAAATGGATGCAAAATGAAAGACCATTTATCCAAAAAAGTGAGCCTATCTGATCTCAGAGCAACAGTGATAGGAGTTTGGAAATCACTAAAAAGTTCACTTAATTTCCAAAGAAGCCCTCTCACTTAGCATTTGGAACTTGCGGCTTTCTAAAAATGTAAGTTGATGAATTTTTAAAGTAACCACTGTGGATAATTATAATAAACAGCACTTTATTGTCTTCAATGGGACTGAAGGCAAAAAGACAGACCTGTATTCTGACAGATATTAAGTCAATGGACTTCACTTATTTGCTGTTTTAGTTCCGCTTACTCTCTTTCAACTCCTGGAGAGAACCTCGATTGGATTATGTTTTCAAGCATAGTCTATGCAAGTGATGAGAAGAAACGTAAGCATATATGAAAACAGGGATCAGCTGTAAGGTTTTCAATAGTTCAGAATGGAAGATAAATACACAGAGATGTAAAAAATAATATTGTTTGAGTTAAAATAAAAATCTAACATATTCACATAATGTGCATTTTGAAAGTGTCATACTATATGCTGAATGAATGCACTAATGATGCATGTCCTCTGCAACTCTACTATTTACTGCAAAAGGTATAATTCAGCATTTTTCAATAGGGCCAAATTCTCTATGCACAGAAATGCCCCATTGACTTCAGTGGCATAGGAATTAGTAGAGCAAGATTGGTCAGCTATCAAAGTGCATTACAGCTAAATGGAAAGGAAAACTAAAAAGTGAAATTTTAAATCAAGAAAAATGGTACATTCAGTGACTAAGGAAAATTAGCTGAAGATGTACTTTTTATTATTCAATTTAGGCAAATAACTATTCTTTGATAACTAGAAACAAGAAGTTTCCGTTTGGGGATTTAGATTTCCATCTTAATTTGGTGGTTTAGGTTTCCAGATTTTTACCCATACATTTCCACAATATGGAGGAATTAATCTCTAGTTTACTAGGCATTTCTGGAAGACAACTGGAAAATCCACAGAAAAAAGTAGATCCTCTAGTGTTGCTCAGTCTTCAGCAATTAGGGAATACTCTTCCAGAGCTTCACGAATGCAACAGAGAAAGGACCATGAATAGATTTTGGCTGATCCAGGAACGGCTTTTTTGCCTACTAGAGTTTTGAGGAGACAAAAGTAATTAAAAAAATAATAAAAATAAAAGGTTCCCCTCACTTTTGGAATGGTCAGAACTTTAAGACAAAATCTTAAAGACTTCCTCAGGCATCTCAGAGCTGCAGAGGAAGCCCTTAGGTGACCTTACTGTGAAAATGAAGAGGAGTCCTACACAAAGACAACATTTATTCTTGTTGGGTTTCAAGTTCATTGAACTAAAGATACTCCTGTTTCTCTTCAAAAGAATGCTTTCCCCTCAAACAGAATAACTTCAGAAATTTGCAGTCTCAAACAAGAGCACTTCAGTTTCAACAAAACAGAACCTTTCATAAAAACTCTAGGAACTCTAAGAATGTACTATTTCTGAAAAGTCACATACTATTTCTGAAGTCACATAGGAGAGTTGAAAATGAAAGGAGTCCTACAAAAAAACAACATTTATTCTTGTTGGGTTTCAAGTTCATTGAACTAAAGATACTCCTGTTTCTCTTCAAAAGAATGCTTTCCCCTCAAACAGAATAACTTCAGAAATTTGCAGTCTCAAACAAGAGCACTTCAGTTTCAACAAAACAGAACCTTTCATAAAAACTCTAGGAACTCTAAGAATGTACTATTTCTGAAAAGTCACATACTATTTCTGAAGTCACATAGGAGAGTCCCCAGTTTCAGACATCTTTCTACACATCTGCTTGAGCAACCAAGATCTATTAAATGACACTAGTTAGAAAACTTGTATTTGATGGAAATCTCAATTCCTGTCTCATAGTAGCAAGCAACACACTGCCAAATGGATGCAGACTTACAACAGAAGAGCAGAATATGCCGTTGTTATCCTTTCATATGTTTACCTTCTCCAAGTAAGGATTCACAAATGGTTCATTCATATCAGTTGTATGTTGAAGATTTTTTCTCATGCATCTGTCAAAGAGATCAAGTCATAGTATACTAATTTCACCCATGTAATGCGACAGATCTTAAACAATATGATGATCAACAGTTTCCCTCCCTTTGCCTTACTTTTGGCAAAGTGCTCAGTCCTACTCCTTTTAATCTATATAGCAGTCCGTTAATGAGTATTCTGGTGCTTTTGGCTTTGTTTTCTGTAATGCACTAACACTGAGAGTTTTACATCTCTTTTGCATCAAAGGTCAACAGTATCAGTCTCCCTTGCTGGGAAGAAAAGTGGAATTAATTTAACTGAAAACTGTTAATTGCAAAAAGGTTCTCTCTTCTGAATACAACATCTCTCCATGTCTGAACATGATAGCTATGCTTGTGCGGCAAGGTGTTCCCAAAGTAAAAATTGTCTCTGAAAGAGGAATTATTATTATTATTATTATTATAATATTAGGAATTCTGGCTCATTTCAGAATGTCCTCTGACTGGAGGAAAGGATGGGCCTGACCTTTTCCTTTTGAGATTCATTCTTTGTGCAAGCTATTCTCCAATGTAAGTGGCTACAGAAACATTTTTTTCCCTGAAAATCTTGGCCAACTCCAGTTTTTGGAAACTACAAAAGAAAATAAAACAGACAAGACAAAATGTGATAGAAATAATGTTCTGGGTGTACAACGTTTTTATTTATTTATTTTCACAAAGTCTCGGAGTAATGTGACATAAGCATACATATGCACCTGATTCTACTGTCTGCCAAAGAAACTTCTCAAAGGAGTCTTATTTCTGTATGCATCAGTTATTTAAAGGAAACTAAGGGGACATTTTTTAATATAGTAAATCCAATGCTACTACTAGAATCTCTGAGAAGACTTGTTTGACACAATTCATGATAGCTGAATTATTTGATCATAACTTTATGAATAATATTGAAGGGAATTGTATGAACCTGTCAAGACTGAAAGGAGAAGTGCTGTCAGGTGATGAAACAGCATTGCTCACACACAAGACTACCCCTTCTTCTCTCCTTCAACAGGTTTTTCTCCTTCTTTCAAATAAGTGTAAAGCAAAAAATATAACATCGATGCACTGCACCTCTGTTTGACATAAATGAGAGAAAGTAATGCTGTGTACAAGATTTGGATGTAATTTCCTGATGCAAATTCAGACTCCAGTTGTTGCCAGCTTGCAAGTTAAAATTCAGAACTAGAATATTACTTATGGCATCTACAAAGACATACAAAAATGTCTATTTTGGACTGGTTTTATTTTTTTTTGTGCTTTTGCACTCAACCTAATAATCTCCTTCTAGTTTAGTTCTTAAGGAAAGTATTATTCACCTAACTGAAACAGTAGCGAAATAATTGCTTCTGGATGAACTTTAGTAGAACAATAGCATGAGCTCGTGGGTTCTATGAAAGTGTTGACAATAAATAATCACACCAAACGAGTTTTTCTCTTGTATCTGCTGGAACAATTAAAGTAAATTCTGGTGTGCGTTACTTTAAAACATGAAAGATGGACTTAATTTGGCATCATTTCCATTGAAACCAAAAACCAGAATATATATTCTACATATATGTATGTATTTGTATGTAGATATATATGTAGAAGACGTATATCTATGTAGAATATATTTATATATCCATATATAGAGAGAAGTATACATATAGGTATGTACATATCTATACATATATATTCTATAAACATTAGTCTTTAAGAACCATAACTTCATCTTGCACACAAATGAGCAAGTCATAAGGTAAACACCTTGGTTTTAGTTTGTCCCAGTGTCTTGCAAAAGGTAGCTTGTATACACATTTATAATCAGATCAGCTTGGTTTCCAACCCAATACATTAGGTAAAAAGAGCTAAATTACAAGCTTGTCCAAAAAGCTTCAGAACTGATATCTAAACATGTCAAGAAGTCTTGAGAGAATGACTTTCTCCAGGTAAGCGTTACAGGTGCTCTATGGTTTTAAGCATAATTTACATTATATAGTACAATGGATGTGCAGCCAGATGTTTTTACAAACAATAGACAAAGACTGTATTACTAATTACCATTTCTAATGGCATAAAACACTCCAGCAGCTGTCACATTTTTATGTCACTTTGCTGGATGACTGTGTGATCTATGGTTTGGTCCCACACCTTGAATATAAAGCAAACTACTGGTTCCCCTTTTATATTCAGGACAAATATTGTGCTTAGGTTTTGTCTTGCTTTTTCTCCGCACAATTTTTCTACACATAGACTTTCTTTTTTAAAGATATGGGTCTCCACAATTGCTATGTCTTGGCACTAATCTGGAATCCTCATACACCAGGAGAAAGGCTTCTGTGACCATTCCCAGAGGAAAGTGTTGCAGACCATAAGAAGAGTGGCAGCAACTTTAGGACATGAACAGGTTTAATTTGCACACTGATGCAAATCCAGGTAGAGACATTCCTAACTTACTGCAGTAAACTGTAGAAGCTGCAGCAATAAAACAAACATCTGAGAAAGAGGGAAATAAAATTTACTCAAAGGTGACATGGATATTATGAACCTGTACTCAAGTGTAAACTCCCTTAGCTATATGACTTACCATTCTTTTTGTTAAATGTCATGTGGTATAAACTTGTTCACTCTACCACAGCCTGCCTGTGTCCATTCATGTTTATATACATAAATGTTACTGGTATACCAGCAAAGATGGCCATATTAAAAGCATTATAAGCTTACGTGCTTGAGACTAGTTTCTTTTCTTCTAAAATAAGCAATAAAGCACTGGTTTTTTTAAGTCTTTGGTGTTTTCTTCTATAGATGATTCACAAAACACATTATTTTATTACAGTCCTGAGACACAGAACTTGAAGTGCAGTGCAGGTTAGTAGACTAGGGACTAGAAGTCACTCTTGGTTTTCTAGCCAAGCTGATAGATATCACACAAGAAGCTTTCATGATTATTTTCATTTCAACAACTTCTCGGGGGAAAAAATCATTTGGGGTACCTCAAGACCAGCCTGCTCCAATACAAATTTATGATTGTAGTCAAACAAATGTTCACAAATACTTTGTTGTAGCATTCAACCCATTTCTAATCACATCACTTCATTCTCTGGACTGTAACATGAATTGGAAAATTAACTGAATTTTTACTCTATTCAAAGCAGACACAGTTACTGGGAAAAGCTGCTAGAACTAAAGAATCCACTTAATACCAAGAAAAGCATCTAAAAAAAGATGACCATATTTATCAGGAAAAACTCAGTTCATTAACATTCATACTAATTACAGTTAAAAGAGCTTTGCAGAAAATGCTAGCAAGACATCATTGCACCTTTAACCACATAAAGATAGGACAATGATTAGAAACTTCATATTCAAGGGGACAGATTTTTTTTTGACCATTGCTTTTAACACTACAAGTAACTCATGCTCATGTTTTGTTTTGTCTTCTCACAAGCGTTTTAAATGACTTAGAATTATCATATACATATGCTTAGAAAAAATTGTTCTGTTTTATTTATTTAGATACTTTTTCCTCTTTTTTTTTTTTTCCCCCTGGAGATAGTGGTTCCAGACTTGTTCTCACCAAGTGACTTAGAGAGAAGAATCTGACTTTTTACAGCATTATTAATACTGTAGTGTGGTAATTACAGTCTTGTGGTCTTGCAAAAAATGTTATTTCTATCCAGTCTGAAAAGAAAAAAAAGAAATATGCTTTGCTTTGCTCCTCTCGTCTCACCATCCTCCCACTAACCATCTGACAATGTACACTGTGGGAGTGCTCATATGAAAAGTATGCAGTGGCTCCTTTGCATGCTTGCATTAGGCTAACAATGTTTGCACTTACTTTCTTTCCCAGTACAGAAAAAAGGTGAGACATTTTTTAGTTTGGTTTTTTTTTTCCAGTGTTATAGCTAGATATACACTAGTGGGAGCTCAGGGGGTACAGTACAATCATTCTTTTTGGATGTTTCCTAGTTCTATAGTCTAGGAATTTGTAGCAGTACATGTTATCTCATTTTCTCCTGCATTTGGACTGCAGGAGTAGATGTCATTTTATTAGGCACAGGGTTTTTTGCTTATGGTACTTCTATGTACTGGAGGTTGACTGACAAGTCAAATGCTTTCTGTCTTCCAGAAATTCTGCAGTATCTCTTTTTTTACAGTTTTATGACACTCTTTTTTGGGGGTTCTGCAAAGGCTAAGAAAAACTGTTTTTAGAACATCACTTAATAAAAAAATTAAATAATAGCTCAACAGGTTTGTTGTGATTGGAAGAGACAGCGCCAATGTATTGTTCATACAAATGTATTGCTTGGAGATAGTTTTTCATTGTAATAGCATTCCAGCTATTACAAAGAGATTCTTATATCTCTTCAATTTCTATAATCATAAAATGTAGATACCAGCTCATAAGATTAAAGTTTTGATGAACAGTTTTGATACTGTTAGTTACACTGTGCATGTGAGCCTCACAGGCTCATTTGTCAGTAGTCAGGCACTCAGGCACTTTAGACATAGCAGAGAGCGCAAGGCTGCTTCACCACTCTGGAAAAGGGTTCAGGTTATGCTTCCTCAGAATCAATGCACACAAGTTTGCAGATAAGGTGACCAAGACATAAAACTCTCTAACCAAGGCTTAAAAAATGCTTTTTTTTTGCCTCCTCTGTTCCAATTCTGCAGAACAGCATCCCTGAGAGGCCCCTGGGTATCAATGTGAATGGATATACTTGTGTGCCTTCCTCTGCGAAAACTATTGTTGCACTGAAAGACCCCTTGAAGGGATGTATGGAAGTGTTGCTTCTTCTGTCTCTCTTTTGTTAAGTATTATTACATTGCTAAGACAATAGCTAGGCATGATCACTAGCATTGTTTAAAATGGACAAGTCACATTTAAAGAAGAGGAGGTATAAATGGCGAGATAAGGAAAAGAGAGTAGAGTAGCTCTGCTAACTACCTCAGAAGCATCAGGAAAGAAATATTCTGTCTTCAGAAACTCTTTCAAGGCAAAGGGAATTCTGTTCAGTTCAAGGCCTCTACAACATTCCCCCTCAGTCATACGCTACAATCAGCCAGTCCAACAGAGAAGGAAGGAATCACAATGGCTAGTGATTAGGGGAAATATTGTTGAAATAGAGAAATCCAATACAGGAGTTAGAGTGTGTAAAGGTGAGATAGAGGAGGAAACAGCAGTTTGTACATTACATCATTTGTCTTTTACTGTTGGCTTCTTTTTTTTTAATTTTACTTGCAGCTGTGTCTGTTTTCCTATTTTTACTCAAGCCTTTCAGTCAATCATAGCAGAGTCTCAAACAGATGTGCAGAGCAATAATATGATAGTAAAATTTTACAACAATGATTCATTTTAGGTTTGCAATTCTTAGATGAAGAAAAGTCTTGTGTATTTACAGAAAATATGGCACACATCTTGTCAAGAGGTATAAAAATGCATTCTGTTTTGCTTGAAGAAGGATTATGCATGGACTTTACAATTTGCCCATCTCAGTTCACAATAGCTACAGTATTTAAGGTCATTCTTATGGAATATCTTTTAATAAGAATATGAGATAAAGAAAGATATTATCAGGTTAAATTCTGCTGTTGGTTATTCCTCTGCAACATTATTTTCTCCTGGTACCTATTTGGAACAGAAATTGAAAGTGAAATTGATATATGCGCTTAACAATAGAAGCACTTAGAGCTGGCTGAATAGCAGAAATCTCATTTGTGAGTAAAAGGGCTGAGTTAGATTTCCTGTGACTCCTGTGGTCATGCCCTGAATGGTTTGAAAGATTGGAGATGTACGTACAATACACTGGTGAAAATGTTCATGGACCTCAAAGATTTCACTGGCATCACCAGAAAAACAGAAGGGCCATGCTGGGTGAGACCAAGGTCAGTCTATCTCGGTAGCCTTTCTTTAACCATAAGAATAAACACGTATCTAGGGAAGAATAAAAATGAACCAAACGATTATGATACTTTTCTCTACTACTCTGAATTCCAACGAATTTCAGGTCAGATATTTTGTGAATTGTTTGTTTCTTCTACGCGTTTCAAGATCCTGAAGGATTCCAGGACCTTTTCTTGTCTCTCCTTGAACTTCTAGCAGGCAACACTTCCTTTCACAGGGAATTTCACAGGTCAGCCTATGAAGGTAAAAGAATCCCATTCTTCTGTTTTTCTTGGAACCTGACTCCTGCTACCTTCATTTGACGTTGTGCTGGTTTTGTTGGGATAGAGTTCATTTTCTTCATAGTGGCTAGTATGTGGCTATGTTTTGGATTTGTGCTGAAAACAGTGTTGATCACACAGGGATGTTTTAGCTATTGCTGAGCAGCGCTTAGACAGAGTCAAGGCCTTTTCTGCTTCTCACCCCACCCCACCAGTGAGTAGGCTGAGGGTGCACAAGAAGTTGGGAAGGGACACAGCTGGGACAGCTGACCCCAACTGACCAAAGGGATATTCCATACCATATGACGTCATGCTCAGCGTATAAAGCTGGGGGAAGAAGAAGGGAGTGGGGGACGTTTGGAGTGATGGCGTTTTGTCTTCCCAAGTAACCATTACACGTGATGGAGCCCTGCTTTCCTGGAGATGGCTGAACACCTGCCTGCCCATGGGAAGCAGTGAATGAATTCCTT
>NW_008796063.1:3287268-3289992 GCF_000699145.1 Aptenodytes forsteri
CCGATTCTCTCCCCCATCCCACCACGGGGGGATAAGTGAACGGCTGTGTGGTACTTAGTTGCTAGCTGGGGTGAAACCACTACAGATGTTCCTAGGCCTTTTAGTGGAAGATACAATAACCAGATGTTATTATTTTTCCCAATTTGGACATGTGACAGTTATTTGCCAAATATCCAGTTCAGGTAGATAATCATGCAACACTAATAAACAGTGACCAGAGGACTAAGTGCCTCCGAATAACTTACTTAATCTCTTGTAGGTAATCTTGAACAACCGATACTTTTGAAGAGGGATATAACTTCTTCATACATAGCTTGTGGAAGAAGATGACTACACTGTAGCAGACATCTGTAAATAATATTTCAAATGTTCCAGATGAAGTTCAGCAATAAAGCATGATGAACCCTCATACCAACTTCTTACCAGCCTCAATGTGGAGACAAGGAAAAAAAGTGAAAGAAACAGGAAAGGGATTTAGTCACATCCCTTCATATTCCTTAATCTTGAACTTCTGTCTTATTGTTACTGTCTTATTATTGCATGAGCCTACCACTAGCTGATGTCAATTAAAATGGTCCTTTAAAACCATCTAGAACTTAAAAAATGCCAAGGTTCAAAAGTTGATTAAATAATAACAAAATACAACCCGTTAAAAACATTGATAGTGCTTTATCTCAGGCATTTTCCTCAAACTGAAAATAATTCTAAGCAAATAATTTTTCAGGAGGATTTAAAACTAACCAGACCACTCAGAGATTTCTGAGGGCTTTAAAGCAAACCTCATAACTCCAAAATCATGAGCAGAATTTACAATGATTTGAAAATCAAAGAAAAAATTTGAATATTTATATTTCTTGTGTTTTGATTTATTGAATAAAACTATGCAACACATTGAAAATAGGAAGATTGATAATAATTACTGTAATGCAGAAGTAAGAAAAGAAAACCAATCCATTATGTTGTGTCAGGATGGATAGTGTTCCCTGAAAATACAACAGGAATCTAATTCTAGAAATCATGTGAGAGTGCAATGAATGTATCAGTAAGGATAATAAGCTTTCTTACCTGTTTTGGAGAATAGCAAAATAGCATATTCATATTTAAAAGGAATAATGAAATTGTTATTTTTATCAGTAATTAAAGAAGAGTTTCAAGCACTGAATATTGGGGAGTATAAGCAACAATTTGTATCTGTGAATGTGCAAACAGCATGATAAGTCATAGGTAAAAAGGTGGATGGAAATATAACCCCCAAACTATGTCATGAAACAATACCTGTCCATTGCTATTTGAACAGCAGATCACAATGTGAATAAATAAATGAAAAACAGTTAATTAAAGACATTTCTGGAGAATGGATATGTTTGGCTAATCCTTTGTCATGTCACAGTTTGTTAAAATGTTTCTCTCTTCAAGCAATAATGGCATATAATTTTGGTGTCTATTTGGGGAGGAAGGAGTGACTCTTCCTGAAAACTGAGCAGGATGATCCCTTGATCTCTAGCTACCTCCTCATTTTCGTCTTGCATTGCCAGCAAAATGCCAGCTGCAAAACCTATTTTGCATCTAGTTGTGATTTCAGAATTAAATGCAATGCAATTAGTTCCTTTTATATGTTTGGTAATCTTGTTAAGACAACTCATTAGGTATCTTGGCAATTGGAAATTACTAGGTTTCAGAACATGTGCATTTCCTTTGTGAATACCAATTATTCCTAAATGAGGCAATTGTTCTTTAAAGGAAAAGGAAAAAGTGAGTCCCAAAAAGTTTTCTGAATTTATATATTGCCCTGACCTTTAAAAAACTTAATCTGGATCTTAGTGCTTACTCCATAAAACTCTAGATCTGTATAAATACTGCAGTGGTATTTTTTCCTATCTTAATTATTCTATCTAATCATGTCAAAAGAGTGGAAAAAGAATACATACATTTTTTTAAGAGAAACATATATTTTTAGCATTGAAACATGCAATAACTGATTAAGATAAGTAATGTAGGTAGGAATTTTAAATCCTATTATTTATAAACAGGAACATACTATTATAGTCATTAATTATTAATTTATGCAGTTTTAGGAGAATGCAAACCAGTTAATAAGAAGTAGTTACAGCTGCAAAAATTAGACTATATATTTTTAATATTCAAATAACTTAGTAATTTCCAAAGTCTCAGGCAACATCAGTGCATTGTTTCCAGACAGTTCATGTTTCCAATCCTTTTCTCATAGCCAAGAAGCTAGAAACAAGTTGAGATTCTACCAACTGCTCCAAAGATTCAAGGTCTATTCTAAGCACTCTATTCTACATATGCATCTGTCCAGGCCTCTCTAAAAATAGAGGCTTTCCCCACTAAGAAAAGAAGCATGCTTAAAAGAATTTAGCAGGATTAATAAGTTCAGTAAATGTGGCTGGAAATCAGGAAATTTGAGAATTTCAAAATCTATTTTAAGTTTCAAGGTTAATAGCCAATAAAATTTACAAAAAAATCATGAAACTGTAATTTTTAAACTTTAAGATATTTTATTTTGTTATTTTTAAGCATCATTTCATTATGAAATAATGAATCATAGAATCACAGAATCATTAAGGTTGGAAAAGACCTCTAAGATCATCGAGTCCAACCATCAACCCAACACCACCATGCCCACTAAACCATGTCCCTAAGCGCCTTATCTACATGTCTTTTAAATACCTCCAGGGATGGGGACTCAACCACTTCCCTGGG
>NW_008796063.1:3290246-3296086 GCF_000699145.1 Aptenodytes forsteri
GTCCTTCTTGTAGTGAGGGGCCCAAAACTGAACACAGTATTTGAGGTGCAGCCTCAACAGTGCCGAGTACAGGGGCACGATCACTTCCCTACTCTTGCTGGCCACACTATTTCTGATACAGGCCAGGATGCCATTGGCCTTCTTGGCCGCCTGGGCACACTGCTGGCTCATGAAATAAAGAGAGAGGAAGGACAACGATCAAGGAGCAAGAGCGAGTTCTCAGGAATATGAACTTAAATCACACCAGACCATATATCAGTTTTCCTTTCAAGAGGAAATCTTGCTGTGAATCTAGGCTGATTCCATAAAGCCTATATCATGAGTGATGAGGGAATTCAATCTGAAAGCCAACATCAAAGAAAATTGAAAGATATTTTAAGAATATTACTTCTAGAAGTACAAGTTCAGAATTTTCTGGATACCTGTGTGAACCATGACCAACAAACTTCCAAAATGACTAAAATGTAAGATGAAGAAAAAAATACATAACCATAAAGGTGGTTAACTGAGAAGCTGTGAAGATAAAAAGTGAAGAATAAAATGCTTGTAAAAAAAAATATTAAATGGAAAGATGCATGAGGAAAAGTTTATTTTTGAGCTTCAGATACCCCATCAGCAATTTACTCCTGATGTCTCCAAAATGTTTGTCATAACACAAGCGCTGCTGGGGACTTTTTCTCACTTTTGCAAATGGAGATTCACAAGATGGGCAAGGTTGAGGGTCTGCAGCTTCTGGCAGGAGGTGAACTGCTCCTTCTCCACCTGCAGAGCTGCAACTGCAGAATAGGTGATGGAGTCATCAAGTTTGCAAATGACACCAAACTGGGAAGACCAGTCAACATACTGGAGCACAGGGCTGCCATCCAGACAGACCTACACAGGCTGGAGAAATGGGTCAACAAGGGCCTGATGAAAACGGACAAGGAGAAATGCAAAGCCCTGCACTCAGGACAGAAGACCCCCTTGTAACAATACAGGCTGGGGACTGCCTGGCTGGGGAGCAGGTCTGCTGAAAGGTCCTGGTGGAGCTGGCAGAGAGTGAGCTGAGCATGAGCCCACAGTGAGCCCTTGCAGCAAAGCAAGCCAGCAGTGTCCTGTGTTGTATGGACAGGAGCACAGCCAGAAGCTTCAGAGGAGTGATTATCCCCTCTACTCAACACTCATTAGGCCACAACAGGATACTGTGTCCAGCTTTCAGCCCCCCAATACAAGAAAGACATCAATAAACTGGAGCAAGTTCAGGGGAGGGCCACCAAGATGGACAGGAGCTGGAGCACATGCCCTGTGAGGAGGGACTGGGGGAGCTGGGTTTGTTCAGCCTGGAGAAGAGATGGCGTGGGGGGACCTGCACTATTTTATGATGCTAAGTCTTAATTAAGCATTTATCTGAAATTGTCAACAGACTAAATCTGATTTAACAGACTAAGCCCAGTATCCACTTTCTATTTGTCTTCCAATTAACAATTAATAAGTTAGATTTGGGACTAGAAAGTGAAATATTAATTTCAGAAGTTCTTTTTAAGTGGTGAGGGTCAAATTGACTCTTGAAAACAGCATTTTACCCTGGAACCCAAATACCTCTATGCTGTTGGGGCTTTCATCTGTAGCTCTAATAGTCTGCTCTTCAACTAGCAGGGGAATCAGAATCTGCTCTGCTTACCATCCACTCAATAAAAGGTCTTAAGTGTTCCAAATTCTTGGCTTTCTAGCATCTAGGATTTGAGTCTGAGGAAATAACAAAAGGTTATTTATCTCCAGAAGGTTAATGTATCAATGCATTGACAGCCTTGCTAAGAATAGAATATAAAATACTAAAAAATCTAAGTGCCATAGTTTACCTGAGGCACCGAGTCTGATATTTTGCATTTACATTCCCTGCTATTCAGGTTGAAGTATAATTTGCCTGTGGATCACCAAACACAAGCATCTTAAAATTTTGTCTCTAGGGATAGCAATGAGATGTGTCCTTTTTTTGCATCTCTTGTGTGTTTGTTATTTTAAATTATCCAGTTTGAATTCATTATAGCTAAAGCAGCACTGTTCTTGCCTTGGTGACAGAAATAAGGAGTCTAATCCCTTTTATGCTACAGAACAGGAATTAGTAGCCACAAAACTCTTTTTAAGATCAAAAGTAATCAGAATTGGCACTTAAGGATACGCTACAGAGAACACTGCAATGTAGCACAAGCTTACATAGCAAAAATTATATATGTGAACTCTGTTCTTCCATTCTTATTTTTTGCTACATAACCTACACTCTATTTTCCCTTCACAGAGCTTTTGAGAATCACTACCAACCTATCACAATTGCATGGCCATTTCCACAAACTTCTATAAAAGAAACAAAATGTTTGAATTTGGGGAATATGTGAACCTATAAGAAAAAGCTTTAAGATTCAGACTGGAATTTGGAAGTTGCTTGGTTAGAGGTAAATTGCACAGTCTTAACTAAGCTAGATGAATCCTTTATCAAAGGTTATACTGACATTTTCAAATCAAGCTGGATTTTTATATTTAAGCAAATACAACAGCAAAGACACTGTTCATTTGCATATAAAGGAAGTTTGGCTATATTATGGTGCTTCCCATAAATTATTAAATGGAAAACGATTCATTCAGCTGGCCAGATACTATTATCCCAGTGTCATGTAGCTTTACAGCTTTAAAAGGGCTGATATGTAGTCTCTGCCTCTTACAGACAGTCAACAAATCTCAGTAGATCACTGATGGTTCATAGATGTACGACATAAATGACCTAATGTGGCTTCTAAGCCTACCTTATTTTGATTTTTTTCAAGTTTCTCTCTTCCATAAAGGCTTTTTTTGTCATTGATTAAACAGTGCTAATATGTATTACTGCAGTGTAGGTAGTACAATACAGTGGTTACAGTGTGCTGCTGTAAAAAAAGGCTAATGGTTTTCACTCCTATGGGTGGCAGAAGACTTTAATCCATAAAAATGGCAATGTAATAGAAAATGTTTCACAAAATAATGATATACTATTAAAAAGCATGTTTTTGAATAAAAAATGGCACAAATTAAAACAAACTCAGAGTTGTTTTTAAATCAGTATGACTGGAATCTACAGTAAGGAGAAATCAATCTGGGTATTTTGGACAGGGTTTTTTCAATTTGTCTTTTCAAAGGTTCAGAAAGAAAATTTGAATAGTTTTGAACAAAGTGAAACATTTCTATTCATAGTTGTGCTGATGAAATTTTGCTTGGTCTCAAGCTGCATAGATCAGTAGGATACATGGCCTATGCCCACCGTGTTTGAAGACAGTCCTGAGGATAAGGTTCACTTATCTTCCCTTTGTATTGCAGGCAAAGGCATCTGCATGCTTTCAATCTCCGTGTGCCAAAAGACGTCTCTCACACATTTGCTCAGATCCTACTGGAAATGGCAAAGTAAAAATGAAGGAGGCATAAGATGGAGCATATATCTCACAGAACTGCTCTGGAAGGCGGCACTCCTTTGTGGTACAGACATACCAAAAAATTTGTGATGAGTCTGTGGTTCTGGCTGTGCTGCTGAAGGTAGAAATTAATTTATGGTCTACCATTTTGAATTGCCTGTGGTACTGACTGCTTTTATTCTCAATTGTGCCTGCTTCTGCCAGAACAAGATTCACACACACCTCCCAATAAGGTGCTCATAAAGCCTCTAATTAAGTCATTCCTACTCTGCCACTTTCACTAGTCTACAGCTTGTTGTTTTAATATTGTAAGCTTTGGTTTTGTTGATGACTCTTCCTGCAGTCGTGCGTATCCATGTCAAAAAAATTATTGTTAATGCAGCCTCTCTCTCTTCAGTGTCTTTTGTGGGGCTGGATCTGAGAAAAACCACAAAACATTCTTGTGCCAATCTAATTGACCTGAATGCCGCATGCACCACCGGCTGGTTAAATCAGTTCTCGATGCTACTGGAGTTAAAAATAATGTCTGAGAAAATTAGACATAAGTCTTAAATTTACTGATAGTTTTTTGAAAATGATGGAAGGTAGGTTGTATGCAGCTTTACTCACTATGCTCCACTGACTTTTAATATGCAATGACTTTTTTTTTTCCTGAGGCAGAAATTATGTGCTTTACCTGCAGTGAAACAATCCTCTCAGTGTAGAATCAGAGTAAATAAAGTAATAAGTATGATGCTTATAAACTTTGTGCAGTCTAACTATACTTAAAATGTATCTTCTAAAATTTGCATCTATACCTTGGAGTACACATTCATGTTATTAAATGTGCTCAGTAAGCTAAGCAAGTTTCTATATAATTAATAAACATTTAATGGCATTGATTTTTATAGCTTGGATTTTGAACTCCTTATCAGTATTGAGCAGATGGGACATAACTATGAAAAATTATATTTTAAACGTGATTACTATACTTGAATTATATTTGAAAAATTTTGTTCAGTGAAGCATTTACAAATACAATTTAACTTCCAGATGAAGCTTCAAAGTTAAGGTATTTTTCTCTGTTTAGCACAATGATATTTAAATGATGTCTGTAGCACATAAGAGGAAACACAAAACAAAAACTATACAAAATAAAATATCTAGTGTTTTATAAAAAGCTCTACTTAAGATGTCATTTTGCAATAAAATGTTTGATTGATTCTCTATTCAGTATTTAGCAAATCCTTTTTTAATACCAACCTTAACAATATTGTACAAAGAATGATTTTTGATTGAAATTTTGGATTACAACATAGCAACACAGTTTGTCCATTGCAATTTGTATACTTAAAGCATAATCTTTTCATTTCAAACATCCTTCTGTAGCCTTTGATATTGAGTTGCAGGAGGGGAGGTTCAAATTTTCTGCATAATCTACTTTTGTGAAAAAATTATGTATAAGTAGGAAGTGGATCAAGAAGAATTGGACCAGAGGTTAAGGATGGGAACTTCTGGACATAAGACCACCCAGGACATGTCTGCATAAGTGTTATTGAGGTGCTATATTGCAACTAACTTCCAGTTATTTGGCCTTTAAGAACCTATTCTGTTTATTTGTAAATCTTTAGGGAAAATTGTTCTTCACTGAAGAGGAGATCAAGCCCTTGAACACGAGTGTAAATAGTAAAATGAGATTACTGGGACACCTGTGATATGTTTTACAGCACAAACCATATGTTCCCCCATCCTGAATCTCAAATTTGCCCTATTGCCTTATGGCTAAACTATGAGCTGCTTTGTATTCTCTAGAATTCTCTTCTCGTGTTTGCTGAACCAAGTGTCCATACATGGATTTAGTGTTCTTGCTTTCTGAGATACAAGTGCTATGCCACATATTTAGTTTCTCTCTCCTTTAGTCTCCTTTGCTGTTTCTTGAAATGTAAAGCTAAGCTCTAAAGGTCCCATTCATCACTGTCTCACAGTGCTGCAGCTGATCACACCTCTGTCTCACAGATATGAACTGTTACCAAATCAAAATAGTAGTGTTTCACAAGTTACATCTGTGTAAATGACCAGAAGGGGAAAGATGAATTGTGCCTTGGTAGGATGACAATTTTGTATTAATATAATAATGAAAAGAAAAAGGAGAGAAACAGAGAAAAGGAAAAGGGAAAAGGGAAAAGGGAAAAGGGAAAAGGGAAAAGGGAAAAGGGAAAAGGGAAAAGGGAAAAGGGAAAAGGGAAAAGGGAAAAGGGAAAAGGGAAAAGGGAAAAGGGAAAAGGGAAAAGGGAAAAGGGAAAAGGGAAAAGGGAAAAGGGAAAAGGGAAAAGGGAAAAGGGAAAAGGGAAAAGGGAAAAGGGAAAAGGGAAAAGGGAAAAGGGAAAAGGGGAAGGGAAGGGAAGGGAAGGGAAGGGAAGGGAAGGGAAGGGAAGGGAAGGTGGT
>NW_008796063.1:3300609-3303762 GCF_000699145.1 Aptenodytes forsteri
GCAGGATGGGGGAAGAGAACTGGAAGGGTAAAAGTGAGAAAACTGGTGGGTTGAGATAAGAACAGGTTAATAACCTGGAATATGCATTCTCCAAAAACCTACAACACCTAAGAAAGCGTGTGGGGTTTTTTTTGTTAGTTGGTGAAGACATAGCTGTTATTTTATTGATCACATCCGTTAATAACCTGGAATATGCATTCTCCAAAAACCTACAACACCTAAGAAAGCGTGTGGGGTTTTTTTTGTTAGTTGGTGAAGACATAGCTGTTATTTTATTGATCACATCCATTGGGATATGACAATGCCCATCTTGCCATTTTATTCCTAAAAACTGGATTTCCCGTGCAGGTCCTTTGACCTTACTTTGTTTTACAGCAAAACCAGCTTTCAAAAGAATCTGGATTATTCTTCCCCCCTTCTGAAACATTTCCTCCACTGTGTTGCCCCACACAATGATGTCATCAATATACTGCAGGTGTTTGGGAGCTTCACCTTGTTCCAGTGCAGTCTGGATCAGTCCATAGCAAACGGTGGGGCTGTGTTTCCACCCCTGGGGCAGTTGATCCCAGGTGTGCTGGATGCCCCTCCATGTGAAAGTAAATAGTGGCCTGCACTCTGCTGCCAGAGGGATCAAGAAAAGTGCGTTGGCGATATCAATTGTTGCATACCATTTGTTGGCCTTTGACTCCAGTTCATACTGGAGTTCTAGCATGTCTGGTATGGCAGCACTCAGAGGCAGTATGACTTTGTTCAGGCCTCAATAGTCCACCGTTAGCCTCCTCTCTCCGTTAGATCTTTGCACTGGCCATATGGGACTATTAAAGGGTGAATGACCTTTACTGATCGCTCCTTGACTCTCCGGTCGACAGATCAACTTATGGATGGGAACCAGGGAGTCTCGACTGGTGTGATATTGTCGCCGGTGCACTGTCATGGTAGCAATTGGCACCTGCTGTTCTTTAACCCTCAGCAACCTCACCACAGATGGATCTTCTTAGAGACCAGGCAAGCTAGACAGCTGTTTAATCTTCTCTATACTCAAGGCAGCTGTACCAAAAGCCCACCGGTACCCTTTTGGGTCTTTGAAGTACCCTCTCCTGATGTAGTCTATGCCAAGATGGAGCCTCATGAAGCCTCCGGACCAGACACAATAGGATTTTTTTGCCACTCATTCCCAGTTAGGCTTATGTCAGCCTCCAACACAGACAGTTCTTAGGATCCTCCCGTCACTCCAGAAATACAGATGGATTCTGCCCCTTTGTAATCCGATGGTATTGGGGTACACTGTGCACTGGTGTCCACTAGAGCATTATACTCCTATGGGGCTGATGTGCCAGGCCATCAAATCCACACAGTCCAGTAAACCCGGTTGTCGCTTTCCTCTGCCTGGCTGAAGGCAGGGCCCCTCTGTTCCTGGTCAGAGTCTTCATTACTTGATTTTTCTAACTGCAAAACAGAAGTCCCTTCATCAAGGTCAAAAGTACATTCAGCCCTTCTGCTCTGCCCAACAGACACTGGAGCAGTAATTTTCCTGGATGAATGCTTTTTGGCTGTTGTTTTTCCTTGCAGTTACTGTGCCCAAGCTTCTAGTCTCCAGGTAGGTTCACCATCCCACTTCCTCATGTCTTCCTCCTGGTCACAGAGTAAGAACCACAGGGTTGCACATGGTGTGTGCCACTGGTACCCTTTCCCTTGAACAGAAAAAGGCTGACTCTTAATAGCTGAGGCCTTGGTTGGAGTGTGTGAGGAAGACCTACCCTTCTTGGCTTGCTCGGACATTTTTTGGGTCAGTCTGTCCACAGCGAGACATGGGCCCACATGGAGGAAGCAAGATTATCTTCATATTCTTGGTGTTCTGGCCTGTTCATCTATAGTTGCTGCCTCCATGTCTGTCCAGCTCATTATGGCCAGGGTGTGAGTGTAACACGTCGGTGCATTTCATACAAACTTTCGCCACATGGCCACATGCACCAGATTTCATCCGGGTCTCTAGATGCCTGGTCATTATCCAGGTTGTTATAGATCACCTCCAACATGGCTAATTCCCTCAGATACTGGATACCTCCCTCAATATTGGTCCATTTGCTTTGAGAATTTGCAAGTTCTTCCTTGAAGGGATACCTGTCCTTCACACTTGACAGGAGTCGCCGCCAAAGACTGAGGACTCCTGCCTTTTTTCCAATCCCTTTTTCAATGGCCTTATCCTTAGCAAGGGATCCTAGCTGCCTGGCTTCCTTGCCCTCTAATTACTGACTACTGGCCCCGATATCCAAGCATAGGAGTAACCAGCTGAGAATTAGCTCACCTGGTTGACGGCTAAAATCCTTTTGCATATCTCGCAGCTCACTTAGGGGTAGAGATCAGGTGGTTTCTGTCTCATTTATGATTTCCGTCTCTTCTTCCTCCTGTTCTTGTGACGGCTCTGCTGCAGAATAGGCTGCCTTTTCTGATTCTTTCTCTTGCTCCCTCTTAGGAGAAGCTTCTTCATCCCTTACTAAACAAGCTGACTTCTGCTTCCATTGTTTCTTTTTAGTTCTAGGGGCAACTGATATAGTGTTTGGTTTAGCCATAGTGTCTGTTGGTTTGTTTTCCCTCTCTTCTCCCTGAGGGTGCTGCATAATATCGAGCAGTGTTTGGTAGGTGCTGGCTGGGGTCCAGCACGGTGTGGTAAGTTGTGTCTCTTTGGAATAGCCACGGCACTTTTTTTTCAAACATTCTGTCACTTCATCAGGATCCTGTAGTTGTTTGGGAGTGAAGTTCCAGACCATTGGAGGTGAGAAGTTCTGTAGATACCTGCCCATATTCTCCCACGTGCCGTGCCACACACGACCATACTCTTGCAGAGCCTGGATCATATTCCTAAATTACTTGTTAACCTTAGACAAAACCGAAGCAATATTCCTAAGAAGTACCAATAGAAGTATTTTAACTACCCAAGGATGTTCAAGATACTGAGAAGTTACTGTAACAAGGGAGAAAACATCACAGAAGAAGGTAGCGAAGGTGCCATTCTGTATTTCCTCCACAAAAAACCTCTCAGAGGAAGAAGTATAATTGTTAATTGTCTCCATGAGATGGTACCCGAAGTACAGTAATGGCTTCAGTACAGAGCCCAAATACCAGATTAAGCTCAAGGTCAGTGTTTTAACAACA
>NW_008796063.1:3308441-3309075 GCF_000699145.1 Aptenodytes forsteri
GAAAACATTCAAGGTCAGGCTGGACGGGGCTTTGAGCAACCTGATCTAGTTGAAGATGTCCCTGCTCATTGCAGGGGGTCGGACTAGATGACCTTTAAAGGTCCCTTCCAACCCAAACTATTCTATGATTCTATGATTCTATTCTACTTTGGCAAAGCTGGTAATGGGAGCCATAGCAAAAATTTAACCTAGAGAGAGTGATAATTTCTCAAGAAACCCAGAAGGAATTAAATCAGATGGAGGAGGAGAGAAATGAAATCTCAGCAGTTTATTTAATTCTTCCTTTATAAAATGAAATTTCTATCCCTAATTTATATTCATTTTCCTTAGAGAGTATTGATAATAGCTAAGGTTTGTTAAAGGACCCCAGAGAACTCTTACAAGTGAAATTTCTACCTAATTTATATTCATTTTCCTTAGAGAGTATTGATAATAGCTAAGGTTTGTTAAAGGACACCAGAGAACTCTTACAAGTACATATTTGTTTATATTTATATAATATATTTATAAGTTTATAAACATATTTGAAGCAAGCAGGTTATATAGACAGCTAGTTAATTCCAACATTTTCTTATTGCTGATGCATTCATCTGTTTCTCTCTGGTTTCCCCTCCTTTGTAACTTTAAGACTTCT
>NW_008796063.1:3318660-3331221 GCF_000699145.1 Aptenodytes forsteri
TTTAAGACTTCTCTCTTCCTAAATTAGGCCTCAAACCTATACAAAGAGCCCTGCAGCTGTTTACAGTAATTCTTTTTTTTTTCTTGACTTTCTGGTAGTTCTTTAGCATTCAAGGGTCCAAATCAAAAGATCCAGATGGGAATGGAGAGTGACAAACCCCTGTGTGTAAATGCATTATCTTTCTGCATAAGAAATGCTGGAAATAAGATTTTCATGGGAAGAAATATAGGAATAGTTCAGATGTCAGCAGAAAGCTAACCAGTCTGCAGTTGAACACATACAGGTTTGCTGTCTTGAGGCCTTCAACTGTGTATACAGTGGGGAAAGATCTGATATCCTTGTATGTGCTTTATAGCATCACAATCACTCACTGAGGAGTTATTTCAATGAGTTACCAAGAAGACTACCAATGACTTACATTAGGGTCTGATTAGCACCCGTTCCCTTGTTGTTCATTCAGGAGGGATTTCTGTGTCAGCGTTTCAATGGGCTCAACCAAAATGACAAATCATTTGTGTATTGCCTGACACCCACATTGCTGCTGAGGAGGGGAAAAATTCTGTTACACTATCGGGCACTATGTCTCAACAAAACCACAGTACAAAATATCTTCCAAAGGATTTCTGTCTTTCTTGATGGGAAAACCTGTATTCCAGGACCCTCCCAAGATGTGATTCTTCACCATAAACAAAGCCTCCAGTCTGCTGTGCCACTGCAGTTCTGTTCATTTTCAAACAATACAGATTTCACAGATGCTGAAATAGTTTGTGGTGGAGAGGAGAGATAAGGAGACAGTGTCTGGATGTCATTTCACAGCAAAACTCCAGCTCCCTTGCTTTCTCAGAGAGCCCTCAGCACTGCTATGGTGCATACATGAGAGGTTAAGAAAGCCCAATTTTTATGTATAGAGCTAACCAGAGGAATGAAAGGAGGAAGTTACTACACAATACCAGATTTGTCTGTTCTTGCGGAGAAAATGAAGCACCAGCAAGATTGTTTTAAGAGAAGGGTGTGCAACACTGCTGACTCTTCTCCAGTGCTCAGCAAAGAAAAGCAGCCATAAAGGAGAGCAATAGAGGCCCTTCTTTGGCAACTTTTTCAGCTGCTGCTGCTGAAATGCTGAAAAAATGGAGCTGAGGAAAACAGTATCTGAGTTACACAGGAATAATAAAGTGCTTGCAAACTTGAAAGCTATATGCATGTGTGATCTTTTAGACAGCAAAGCATTTTTGCTAGGGCTGGTGGAAGTACTTGAGAAACTGTTTCTTTGGCACCATTTGGAAATAAATTCAATAGGTTTTATACAGGCAAGCACTCAAACTCTGTAATATATGGACTTCAAAAATAGTACCAGGACATAGTGTAGACTTCTATTATCTTTAAAATAATCTCAAGAGAAAAAAGCAAGAAATAAGCAGTGTATTTTTATTTAGCTTTAAGAAACTGGTATGCAGTTGAAAAGATTAGCTGGCACGTCCTGACAAAGCTAGCTGACTACTAGCAGCTTCTTCCCACAGGTTCAGCAGTTTGGTGAGCCCCTATTCAGTGATGAACTGGCATCATGGGGATTTGCTGAGGTGTACCATAGGCAAATGGCTTCTATGCCCTTTTAGCAATTTTCAGATTAGAAGCTTGTAAGTCACAGATCAATCAACAGATCTCAGCTGCTTTACAGCTCAAAACTAGCTAAAAGATAATAAAAGAAAATCTAGTGAAAAGTTGAAAGTCACACAACAAAGTCCAGCCGCACATTCAATGAGACATGCAGACAGGGAAACAGCTTCTTACGGTTCAGCTGTTCGTGTTCCACCAACAGATGCTTATCGCTTCTTCTTTATGGCTTACTACACAGTGACTCAACTCAGAACAGCATTTTGACTCAAAATCTGGATGAAAGCTTAGACTCTAACCCCATAAAATTTTCTTTTAAAGACTGTTTACAGGTGCAGTGTCCATACAGAGGCCTCTCTGCCTCACGTTTTTCTGGTCCAACAGGAAAACTTTTTTTGCCAAAGATTTAATCTTCCATGTTGCCCTTTAAGCCACTTAGCTCAGTCATCCCCTGTAATGCCACTTTTTTTTCTCTAGGCCTTATAAATTATGACAGTATTAATTTAAAACAAAATTTGAAACCACTGTTTTATGTTCTTTGCTTATTACAGCAGCTTTTGGAGATGGCAACCCAGTGGCCTTAAAATGTTTACAAACCAGATAAATGGAGAACAGATGTAATTACAAACTCAGATGATAATCCATTTTTGAATGCTTGTTTTACATAGTTTAAACTGCATTTGCTGTTGTCATAAATAAGGTCTTAGTTAATGTGTTAAAGCTGTCCTAAAAACCAAAGTTGTATTTCATCTAGGCCTTAAGAAACTTTGTCCTTTTGTCTCAGTATCTTCCTTAAAGTGTAAAGAGTTAGTAAATGTCAGAGTAGACAGAATCAGGGAATATCTCGGTCAGCAGCTTCTAAACCAACAACTAATTAAAGAATTGAGAATGCAGCTTATTTGCATGTGCAAATTTCAGCTACTGCCATATATTGGGGCTGTTCCAAAATCCTTTAAGCAGCAGTTACTGGGGTTACAATCAATGAACAATGTGTCTTCTATTATTTTTATATCTAAATATCTAAAATCTAAACCTAAGAATATTGTAAAAAATCGTAAATAAAATCTTTTTTAAAAATCTTTCTTCCTAAAGGTGCCCATGAACAAAACCCCGTCTTACAATATTCTCAAATTTTTGAGAAGTTTAGAGATAGAATCAGGGTTATTACTTCTATAAGAGACTGAGATAAAGCAAGACAATGAAATATTCTTCCCTCTCTGAAGTCCCCGTAATCTTCGAATAGTTTTTGTGATTTTTCTGCATTTTACATCATATATTAGATTAGATGCAATTATACTTAACATCACTGAAGTCAATTAATGGAATTGCTCCTTTTTCAGTGTGCCTATAGACAAAACAAGCCCCAGTTTGATCTATGTCAAATGCAAATATAAAAAAAGGTATTCCTGTGAACAGCTAGCCCAGATAATCATTGATGGAGAGGAAAGAACTTGATACAGATTTCATCTCTGTCCATTGAATATCTCATCACTTTTTTGATTTCCTTGCTCTATCTACCCAGAATATTTTCTTTAAAAGCGGCATGTACCTATTCCTCCATGTGTTCAGGAACTTACCTCCACCCTTCCACTTCCCACTCATTCCCACACACTTAGTTTCCTGATGCAAGCATCCCTTGTCTCTACATCCATCCTTCTCCAGCAGCAGATGCAGGAAGTCCAATCCTTCCCTTTGCTACTGCAGCCACTGTAGGGGAAGCTTCATGTGGATTTTTGAGAAAAAGAAAAAAAAAAAAGAAATGTCTAGACAGGATCATCACTGCAAATCATCTAAAAAAAAAGAGTCCAGTATTTTTTCATGACATATTCCATTCCAGAAATCCCAGCTTTTCCATTTCAAAGGACATTTTTCGTTTAAAATCAACTTACATTTAAAAAAGGAATGGGTTTGTTTCCAAAGTATCAAATAAATAGCTGTTCTAAATGAAGTTCAATATTTGCCATTCCTGTCACCCTCATTAATGGCCAATTTAGCAACAAGGAAGCACCAAAGAACAATCTTTCTGGCTTGCAGCCTTTTTCTGGGTCACATATTGGCATGACACATGTGCTAAACATGTCTAGTCGCCACTCACAATCAGACAAACAATCAACTTCTCAACACAGTTTCCTTCTGTGTCTCATCCTTGTTAGACAGCTCTATACCCCTTTTCCTTAAACTATGTCCTTTGACAGATTAAGATCATATACCTGATATATGCACAAACTGCACTGGTTTTGGCCAACTACAGAGGAAAAAACTGAAGGCCAAAGTTGATTTCTTACAGAGAGAGTTTTTCAAACATCTGCTTTTATAATGTAAAAACATTATGTTCTTTCCATTTGTGAGAACAATGTAATAAATCCCATAGACTCAATCTATTTATTTAGTAACACTTTCGTGTTCCTACTTTAATAGCCTACAAGATTGTTGACTGAACATACATTGTGCGTTGTCAGCACTTGATAAGATTTTTAAGATATTGTGGTATTTAACATGTTTGCTTTTATTGTTTTATGTACTAACTTAAAAAAAAAAATTGTTTTTCGTCTGGTGTTTCCAAAGACATAACTTTCTACGGTGCTAAAGCTGACATTGTTCTAATTATTAAAATTCTGAAACTTTTCTATAAAGCTGCTTTGTAATATCCCTTATGCTTTAACAAGGAATAGCTGATGTATTTCACTGATAATATATAAAGCGATACCTTCTTAACTAAGAAACTTTTCACATTGATGTTGTTAAAGTTACAGACAGAATCCTCCTTCTAGATGCACTTTCCAGGAAAATATGCATAGCACTGCCTGCTCCAAAACAGATATTGTAATTCAAGCCAGACAAATTTTTCACAACTATTTTATTTCCTAAAGACATGATTTTAATAATTGCAAAATTATTTGTGAATTTTGGATGAATACACCACACAATCTCAAGCAGTTTTTCAAGGTTAGGTCCTCCCTTCAGACTGCAGGAGGAAGAGTCATTGCCTTTGTCTGGCAACGATGTGGTTACCATGCCTCGCAGGAGGCAGCAGCCAGAGTCAAGCCTTCACTTGAGGGAGAGTGAACCCTTTCCACACTGCACAACACTAATTATCACATCCTACGATAATGTCACTTGTGGTGCTCTCAGTCTGTCCCACCAATGCCATGACACTTTGCATAAATAATTAAATATTCACTGGAAAGTTTGTTCCACATGCATGTCATGTCCTACATACCTTGTCCTACATACATGTCCTATATACCTGGCTAGAAAATTGTTCTCTGGTGCGTGGCTTGCTTTCACTTTCCTTCTGACTCAATGCATAAATAGTTCGAGAAACTGGAACAATGTTTGAGCAAAAGCTTTTTTATCAAATGGGAAAACAGAGTGGTTTTCTGAGCTTGCCTAGCTTCCAGTGTTTTCATGCTTACTTAGACAAAATGGCAATACCTCCACCAGCAAGAAGCCGTTTCTGTTCCCTCAGAATATATAGTACCATAGAGTACTCTGGCTGTGTAGGTTCAAATGCTTTCAAATGGAAAAAAAAACAACCCTGAATATAGATGCCTTACTTGCAGGTGGATACACTGAACTTTGGGATTTCCCAGATAAAAGAATATTACCTCCACCAAATTTGTATATATTTACCCCACCTTTGTTTTGCTTATTGATCAAGTGCCCCGAAAATATTTTATTCCTGTGGGGTACTGTTTGCTTTTAAATTTGTGTTTCTTTGAATTTTATTTTCAATTTAAGTATCACAAACCAAAAAGTTTTTATTTAGGATTGATCAAAACCTCCTCTTTTTTTTGAATCATACTTTCCAACGTAGACCCCTTAGTTTCCTTAGAAGTTTTGGACAACATCTGACCATGCTTCTCTTTAGCCCATCAGTTTTGTTCATCCTTCAGCCCTGACATTTTTTTAATCCTTCATTCTGCACCACGTGTAACTCTAATTCTTGGTTTTGGCTTTCCCTGATCATAGTAACTATCTCTGTTCCCCACACTTGACTCTAGCCTTGCTTTAATCATTGAGCCTAGCCATCCACAACCTAGTCTTGTTTACTCAAAGCTTTAGTTCCACCTCCAACAAAGTGAGAAAAAGATCGGTATCTCCATCTATTCTAAGGGAATGTGCACAGAGTTAGAATTCAGTCTGGGTTCAGGTACACAACGAACTCTTAAACTTTTGATTAAGTCCTGTAACATCGTCCTTTTGTTTAATTCCTGGTTCATTTTCCTTTAGGTTCCTAACCCAACTACTTACTATGATAACCAAATCCTGATAATAGTAACACAGCTTTCCACATTCTCCTTTAAAGCCAGGGAATAGTAACAGGGATGATCTTTTTGAGATAAAATTTGCTAGGATAGCTGGTGTTTGCAGTGACACCAATTTAGCCAAGAGGTGTCTTGGTTTGCTGGAGTTTCAGCAAATGAGGAAACCAAAGACAATAAATTATCAAAACTAGGGTCCTAATATTTACATTTGGGCAGGCTTATTGCTTATTTTCTTGGTTACTAACTCTAGTGAACATTAACGCTAATGAACACTGAATTTAAACAAATTTAAATAAAGATTTCTGAGAGAAAGATCCTTACACAGGGTATTAGAGTTAGCATTAGGAATGGACAGAGTCAGTGAGATTATTGTTTATTCAAAAGTGAACAACAGATTTGCCACACCAGGAGGTTCTGGTGAGGGGTAATTACAAGAACAACTCTGTCATAGAATTGTCAATGGAAAAAAATCATAGATTCAAAGCAATGGTTGGCAATGAGAATTCAAGGTCTATGTTTGAGAAATGGCACTGAAAAGCAGTCAGTGGCTATGTAAAGCAGCAAGTCCTGCAATAGCACCTTAGCACTTGTTGGAAGCATGTCTCATATACTTTCTCAGTCAGTCTCTTTTCCTTCTTTCTTCTTTCAAGGTCCTGGCTCTGTGCCTGGCCCTGCTCTGATAGGCAGTGTGCCTCTGGGATCTGTGGGATGCTCACAGCGTCCTTGGCAAAAGGGCCTGGACACCCATAGCTGCTGAGACAGGAACCTGAGTGTGCACTGTACATCTCAATGGGACACCCAAAACTCTCCAAGAGGGGGTTTGCCCAAAACTGATCATGTTGAAGAGGAAGATGGCCACAGCCAGGTTAAACCCTGGAATTGCAAAGAGGTTTTTTAAAAGAAGGAGTCAGCTTGAAAGAAGTATAAAAGAAGCACAAATATTCGTAGCAGTGCAGAGAAACCTTGCAGTGGAAAAAGCAGCAGTCAACGACAGGCTGGCCATTGCCAGAAATTGCCCTGAGGTATCACAACCACTGCCAAGGCTGGACAGAGCAGCCTCCCTGTTGGATGCCTTGAGCAGCCTGTGGGGTGGATGACAATATGGGGTGCAACGCACAGGGACCTACCACGATTGTGCAGGTATGAGCCTAGCAGCATGTGGGTTAGCAGTTGAGGGGAGCAGCATAGATGCGCTTAAAACTTCCCGCAGGAGAGGTGTGCAGCTTGGAGGAGTGGCGGGGGTGCATTTAACTCGGGAAGGGGGGAGATATGGATGCAATTAGAATTTTCTAGGATCAGCCATAGGAAGCTGTTGAGAAATGTGCAGATGTATATTAACATTTAGTAAGTGTCTAGTATTGTGATTTATCTGTTGAGTTCTTGGTATTGATCCTGAATGCATAGATCACTAATTGCTGGTTAATTACATGTTGCTAACAAATCAAATCACTTTTATTCTGATTTGGTTTAACCTATGTGAACTTAGCCTGCAAAAAGTTCCAGAAGAAAAAAATTTTGTCAATGATTTGCACAGAAGCAAGTTACCAGAAGTACAGAGAGGATTTTTTTTGTATTGTCTGGTCACGATTGCCAAATACCTGTTAAATACCATTAAAAAAACCCCAAAAACCAAAATCCCCCAAACCCCCAAAAGCAATTAAACAAAAACTACCAAAAAAAAGTCCTTGTTGCTCAAAATTGCAGCCAGATAAGAAGTTATGAAATGAGTAAGATGGACAAAGAAAAAAAGTTATAGAAAGTATTGGTGAAAGGAAGAAAGGATAGAAAGTGTGAGGGGGAAGATTTCCATTATATAGGCACTACTATAGATGTTTCCTTTTGTTAAGTATTTCTTAATTCATCTAACAGTTTCCTATAACAACTGTACAATTTCTTATTCATTTCGGGGAGTGTGTGGGGGGAGACATACTTCACATCCATGAAAAGTCACTCACATAAAGCTTGACAAATATGTTACTCCCGGCCTACCTAAATATGAATACAATAAATACAATTACACCTTTACTACATGCTACCGTAAAGAAACTCGTCCAAAGACTGTATTAATCATTATTCTCATTTTTTGTGAATTAGTCAGCTAACTGAGCCAAGGTATTCTTTGGTCAATGTTTGCTGTGATAATTGTCAAGGAGTTGAGAAAGAGGAAAATAAAGGATTAAATAGTGTCCTGTATGGCAAACACAGCTCATAATTATTTTTAAAGATCAAAAAAACCCAGAAGGAATTATTTTTCTACACCGCATTCTTCTGTCACATGGACCCTCTATGAAATAACCAACAAACAGTATCCTAAGAATATTATGCAAACAGAATATGAGGTTATGGGCTAGTGGCAAAAACTCAGAGAGGGTTGGGGCTTTTGTCTCTGTTTCCTTTTTTTCCTGCATTTCATCTTGCAATTAGTTAAAAACAATTTAGAATAAGGAATTTAGCCACTGACAGTGGTTAGCATTTTCTATGCCTGGCCAGTGATACTTGCATTCTAGTTAAACAGCCTCAAATGTTGACAGAGTGATACAGGTGAAAGTGCTTGTATTTTGTTGATGGTGCATATTTGAAAGCTAGCTCACCTTTCGGAGGGAGCAGGAGAATTACTTTCAGATCAGCAGTGCAAGAAATAGGAAAGGGTATATGGATACAGCAAAACATTTGTGAGGAAAGTTTTGTTGTCATTATCTAAAGATAAGAGACATATATATTATGGTTTGTTTGAGGGTATCAATTTTCTTACAGCTTTAATTTTTGTAAATCACAGGCACAATTTTTTTTCTTCTACAGTTATTTGCACCCCAATTTAAGTCATTTAGATGTCATGGGACCTGATACAAATACACAACTGCTACTTAGATGTTTAAATTAGCTAAATTGAGCCTGAAGCTAATTGCACTTGCAAATTGCTTGCCCAATAAAGGCCAGTTTGACAACCCAGGTACACATAATATTTGCATGTACATCACTTCCAACATTCATGCTTCTTCCTAATACCTCCCTACAACACATGCATCCATCCCCATTATAGCTTCCAAAGATGAGTACTAGAGATCATGTTGACTAACCTTAATTATATATCTATCCTTTAGTCCTTTAAAAACTGAATCCCCTGTCAATTTGTCTATTATTTTGCCCACAACTCACATCAGACCAACTGCTCTGTGGTTATCCAAATGATACTGTTCATTCCTATGTACACTGGCACATTCTCAAACTTCTCTCAGCCTTCCGGAGTTCTCTTGCTGTTCCAAGATCTACTGGAAATTAATATACACGATTTTCAAGATAATTAATATACAACATCTTTCAAACAAATTCTTTTACTGCTCTTGGGTGAATACTGTAGCTATTGATACAAACTTTCCATTTCATCAAAGCAAAACATTACAGTTCACATCTCGCCTTTTATACTACTATATTGTAACAACAAAAATAACGTATTATTAAATCCAAGATAGGATGCTATCATTTTGAAGTACTAAAGTATTATGTTGGGGAGGAAATGGTTAAAGTAGCACACTGTTATGTTGTGTGCAAAGTAATACTTACTGTTTTTTACCAAAATGAAGTTTTGAAAAGCAATTTCCAATCTCTGTATGAATGAACTTCAACAAAAGAGCATCCTTCCTAGAAAATGTTTTCATCAGATTCAGACATATTTCCATCATAATTATAATTCTTTAAGAAATCCAGGACTAAATTATGAAATTCAGTTACACGCTGCCAAAGTTTTTGTTATAAAGGGCTGTATCTTTTTCCACTGTAATGTCTCTTTTTACAGCTGTCCTATGGTCTTCTGGTGACAATTACCATATTGTTAAATATACAGTGAACAGCTAGAACTGTTGATTTTAAAAACTGTGTCAAGACTATTATGAAGGGTCCCAAGATACTAAGTTTTCACCATGAAAAATTAAATTGATGCTGTTGAAGACTGATGACAGGCTGGTGATCTCAGAGTTTTGGGGATTTCTTCTGGTTCTTTAGCTTTCCTTTCTTTAATTGGTTATCTCAAGGCATGGGAAGACAGAATGACCCAATTTCAAAAAATGAGTTGTAATCACTAGGGATTTTTTTTTTTTTAGAGACATTTCATGATATAGTCTGAAATCCTGATGGAAATAACAGTGAATAGCTCATCAGCCTCCAGGAGGATGAATCTGAAACATTTTCTGAGACAAAGACAAATCAGGTATGTGAAAACTTGCACTGAGCTGACATACCTGCTAGGCAAAATGTCTCTTATCGCTAACTGTAAAGTTTCAATTCTGAACTTCATATACTTGATGTAAGAGTTTAGGGGTTTTGAGATGTAAAATGGATCTGAGGTTCCTGGTATCTTTAAGATTAGTAAATAGGTTGTAAAGACATCTTGTTCAGATAGTGATAATACAGAAATACTGTGCTATTTCCCACTACATCCTGAAGAAATTCTCAGATGGAAATAATTGATACTGCTACTGTCAAAGGGGAAGCTAGAAATCTATAGCAAAGCTCATCTTGATATAACTAGATAAACAAACTGAAAAGATGAACATAAACACTTCCTTTGGTATTTATTTCTCTCCAGGATTCCAACCCTAAAAAATAAATCATTTGTAATATAAGAAATCTCAGACATTACATTAGTATTTCTTTTCTAATCTTAAGAGTTACTATTACCTAATGTTTATAGCTTTTTTCTTTTTTTTTCTAGAGCCTGATTCCAAAAGAAAACAAAGAAATTTTGACAGTTTAAATGTACTGCTCTTTGTATTGTCATCTTTGTATTTTATGAAAATTATGAAAATTTTAAAAAACTTATTTCTGCTTCCCAACAGCAGTTGATAACCAGGAGTGGCAGACATCAGGGTGAAAGAAGACGGGCAGAAAATTTCATAGATAATGTCAATGACTGAAAGACATCTTTGAGAACATGCAGCAGCCAAAGCAAGGAACAGTGAAGAACATTGATCCCACAGTGGAGGTAACAGGACAAAACTTATAAACTCATAGCAAGTGATTAATAAATACACCTCCTCATTCTACAAAACATCCGTCACATGGATTAAATGTGCTGCATCTTGTAGAGAACAATAATTCATAATAATACCCTACTTCTGTGGAACAGAATGAATGTCATGTCAGAGACAGATAGGTTGTTGAGGGAGAAAACTGGGGCTAATACAGACAGGTTGTCTGGAGGCCTGAAAAGCAGGAGATGCTTTTTAACACAGAGTTACCCTAGACCTTTGCTATTTGAACCTAATATGGGCTCTTGAAGGATTCCAAATACCTTACCTGATTCCTTGGGAACTAGATGCCTTGCAGATGAAACTAAACTGCAAGATGCAGTTCAGCCACTTTCGGTATCCATATGTATATGTTGATATTCATCACTACTGGAGCTATGCTTTCAATATTTACCCAGTAATAAATTGTACTGAGGTGGGAACAGTGGCCTCACCTGAGTGGACTGAAACGCATGATGCTGCTAACTACTGTAAATTAAGTTCTTTATTTGGTTTTGTAATTTACTAAATTCAAGTAAGTTATATTGCTAATGCTTAATCATAAACTACCTGCTGACATTTCTACAGACCTCAAAATATCAAATAAATAAAGACGGTTCTATGGGAGCATTCACATAGTTTAGTTATCAGGTTAGAATATGACTATGTTGTCTCTGCTTCCTGAAGAGGCAAACTTTTGGGTGTAAACTAGAGAGCTAATCTCTTCGTGGTTTCTCTATAGCCTTTAGGAGGAAACTTGAGCCTTTAAGCTGCATCCTGCTCTGAATATCTTTCCAAAGGCTTTTTTCATTATCTATACACAGAGCCCAGGGAAAGTAGCTCCCTAAGCATGTCAGGTGGGTAACGTGAACCCTCCTCAGAAGGTCATCCTGGCACTGGGAAGTCATTGCTCTCGCTGGTAGTGAGGGGGTAGTGAAGACGTGTGAGAAGAACATAGTTCACATAACCATGTTGAAAGCCAATTCCTGCTAACAGACAGAAATATCTAGTATTGAGGTTGGCTAGAGATGAGTCCAACTTCTCCCAGTCAGGACTTGGATAATAGATGTTTCCAGCTGCAAGTCAGAGCAACAGGACTTTTCACATAGGCAGATACAGCCAGAATGTGTCCTACACTGAGGAGCTGAAATACAATGGTTGAACTGTATATACAATATCAAACAAGGAAAATAACTGATAGGGATTACCTAACATTTCTAAATTGATAGGGTTTTTTTCATTAATTTGTAGCTTTCCTTCACTGTAGAAAGCTTTATGTTACACTACATTTACCCAGTATGAGTGAGACTCACGTCATCTGTCTTGAGCCACCAGTCAGAACACTAGCTGTCCATGGTGTTGTGGTTTACCACAGTTACCAGTTGTTACTGGTTACCTCAGCCAGTAACTGAGCACCACACAGCTGCTCACCCACTCTCCCTGCCCTCGGTGGGATGGGGGAGAGAATCAAAAGAGTAAAAGTGAGAAAACTTGGGGATTGAGATAAGAACAGTCTAATAATTGAAATAAAATAAAATAGTAGTAATAATAATAAAAAATATACAATGCAAGTGATGCATGATGCAATTGCTCACCACCTGCCGACCAATGCCCATCCAGTTCCTGAGCAGCGGCCCCCCCGGCCAGCTTTCCCCCAGTTTATGTACTGAGCATGAAGT